>NC_141077.1:3732434-3797434 GCF_041138505.1 Cibotium barometz | reverse complement strand
TAGTATCAGAGCATCAGGCTTAGCAAGGCTAAACACTGTTTCAGTCCCATATGATGGTGTACAGGTCCAAGGTACAGGAAAGTGCACGGGTACGAAGCCCAAGGCAAAGAACACAAGAGCGGGAAGAGCTCCCAGGAGGTTTGTTGGTGGTGTTCCACAAAGCCAGAGGGGATGGCAGTCGTGTGAGCTAGATAGGTTCTTGGGCAACGGTCCCAAGGGAGGATTATCCTCCAAGGGGTGATGTGAGAGTGCCAGACTCATTTCTCAAGAATGTGTTGAGAGTAGTCAGGGCGACAGGAACGGATTGGGACTGGATGGAACAGATGCACAGATCTTATTCAGAGTCATAGTGTTTTTTTTGGAGACCGAGCGGGGTTTTCAGAGAGAAAAGAGGTTGCCAGAGATGGATGGATGATAGAGGGACTTCGGGAAAAGAATGGGATGATGACAGTCATCCAAGAACATGTTGGAATCCCGTCATCAAGTTTAGCAAAGGGAGATGTCATGTGCAAGCATTGCCATGGACATTCTATGGAGCTAGTCCAGAAGGGGCAGCCAGAAAAAAGATCATTAAGACCAAGATTTGAAGCATAAAGTGCACAAGTGGCAAGTTTGGACTTGGAGAAGGAATGGGTTGCTCTGTCAGCTGCATGATAGGGTGTAATTGGCTTCCTTGTAGAAGTTGTCGGCTATACCAGAGGGCAAGGCGGATGCAAGCGCATCACTACATGGATTTATGAACAGTCAGCTCGCCGACCAGCAGAGTCGGCCAGCACTCCATTGGTCCAAGGGCCTATAAATAGGCACAAATGCTTATTGTGTTAGTCATTCTCTCCCTTATGGAGTGGGTCAAGAACTAGGACTGTTTTGGTGTACTACACCTTTTTAAGAAGGCAGCCTGTGGCTGTAGATGTAGGGTACCTTTTTGTACCATATGAATATACTGAATTTTCAGCTCTCTCTCTCTCTCTCTACTCTCCCTTCTGTCTGCGTTTTTGCATCAGCATGTTCTAAGTGGTGTTTAGGACTGAAAGAAGACTCCCAGAGCTTCCACATGTTACATTGGTATCAGAGCATCACGCTCAGCAAGGCTAAACACTGTTTCAGTCCCATATGATGGTGTACAGGTCCAAGGTCCAGAAAAGTGCACGGGTACGAACCCTAAGGGCAAGGAACACAAGAGCGGGAAGACCTCCCAAGAGGTTTGTTGGTGGTATTCCACAAAGTCAGAGGGGATGGCGGTCATGTGAGCCAGATAGGTTCTCGGGCAATGGTCCCAAGGGAGGATTATCGTCCAAGGGGTGATGTGAGAGTGCCAGACTCATTTCTCAGGAATGAAGACCAAGACAGTGTTTAGAGTCAGGGCAGGAACGGATTGGGACTGGATGGAACAGATGCACAGATCTTATTCAGAGTCAGAGTGGTTTTGGAGATCGAGCGGGGTTTTCAGAGAGAAAAGGGGTTGCCAGAGATGGATGGATGATAGAGGGACTTCGGGAAAAGAATGAGATGATGACAGTCATCCAAGAACATGTTGAAATCCCGTCATCAAGTTTAGCAAAGGGGGATGTCATGTGCAAGCATTGCCATGGACATTCTATGGAGCTAGTCCAGAAGGGGCAGCCAGAAAAAAGATCATTAAGACCAAGATTTGGAGCATAAAGTGGAGAAGTGGCAAGTTTGGACTTGGAGAAGGAGTGGGTTGCTCTGTCAGCTGCATGATGACAGGGTGTAATCGGCTGCTTACAAAAGTTGTCGGCTGCACCAGAGGGCAAGGCGGCTGCAAGCGCATCACTACATGGATTTATGAACAGTCGGTTGGCTGACCAGCAGAGTCGGCTAGCACTCCATTGGTCCAAGGGCCTATAAATAGGCACAAATGCTTATTGTGTTAGTCATTCTCTCCCTTATGGAGTGGGTCAAGAACTAGGACTGTTTTGGTGTACTACACCTTTTCAAGAAGGCAGCCTGTGTGGCTGTAGATGTAGGGTACCTTTTTGTACCATATGAATATACTGAATTTCCAGCTATCTCTCTCTCTCTCTCTACTCTCCCTTCTGTTTGCGTTTTTGCATCAGCATGTTCTAAGTGGTGTTTAGGGCTGAAAGAAGACTCCCAGAGCTTCCACGTCGTGTTACATACAACCTAGCCCATCTTATCTTTTATACCTTGGGCCCATTTTACACGAGAATTAATTCTTGTCCTTGCCTAACTATTGGCCATAGGCCCATCCCCTAATCTAATATGTACACGCCCATAGGCCCACCATGTTACGAACCATCCCCATCCACAAGGTTTCATCCTCGAAAAAACCATCACAACGAATACATGAGATGGATTATACTGATGCCACATCATGTAGCCCATATAGAATAAATTGTCCCACATGTTCTTGAGAGCACAACACTATCCATAAGAGCCAAAATTGCGCATAATTCTCTCAAAAACAACCCACAAAATGGTCCACAACAAATGAACATATAGCTCCCATGTGAGCCCTTATAAACTCAAATCAACCCTTTATGGGCCTCTAAACCTATGAATCTAGAAAATTCCAGAAAGCATATAAGCTAGCTTTTCCTCATCTTTCATCCATTATGATCATTTACAAGACCTTCAAACCCTTCCAACATGGAAATAGGTTGCCATGAATCTTCTTCAAGAGGTAAACCCTTCCATTTGACCAAATATTCCACCATGGAATGATTGCAAAGCACTCTTTCTCTTTTTTCAACAATTCTCTCTGGCACATGCTCAATCATACCTTTCTCGGCCATAGGAGGAAGCTCATCTCTCACTCTCTCATACAAGCATAAGTACACAAGCATGAAGGCGACACAATGCTAGAATACTCTCACTTCTCACTCTCTCTCAAGTCACAAGGGGAGAGCTATAAATAGCACAAAGGGGATTGTCTCCTTTTATTATAAAAATGCCTTATATACAATTGGCCCTTATTCACACTTGGGCACCCAAAACTTTCTTACTAGGTTTTGGGTGGCCAATATCTCATAATGTACAACCTTTATAATGCCTTTTCATGACACTTATTAATGTCCTCATTTGAGGATCATGTTGTTAATTCAAAATGGGATTAACATCCCCCCCTTCCTGATGTAGGTTATGTCCTCAGAACCTGTTACCGAGGTCAAAAGACCTGGTCACCGAACTCATGTCGGTAGAAATTTCATCTGGATTGGAGCTTCCAAAGAGTGCGGTGGAATGCTGAGTGTGACTTCCAAAATCCAGTCTCCACCATGTCTTCAAATGTAACATGCATGTAGGCTGGAAGACATCGTATAATCGGTGGTAGTACAGCATGATTCCTCTATCTGAAGGCCCTTGATTCATGTTGAACTTTAGGTGCTCTGCTTCAAAGCCATCATAGGTTTCTTTTGGTTGATCTATTAGCACCACCAATAATTTCATAAACCTAACACTTGCCATAATGGTGGGATCGGGTATTCTTCGCCATGCTCTGATCCATGTAAGCATCTGTTGTCTTGGTCTTGAATATGGCTAAATGTTGTTGGTGTGAAGATAGGGAAGTTGTAACACACACGGGAGTCCCTATTTTTGGCCTCTTGGAATTCCAATGGCATCCACCTTCTCTTGATAGGCATGTACAATAGATCTACCCTCATTGTTGGTGGCGTACTCATGTATACTCCACTGTATTCTGGAACTGACAGAAACTCTTTCCTCCATGTGGGTTGGATTCCAAAATCTGTCAGTTGTGGTTGTTCTTCATTAGTGATGATGGTGGCGTAGCCACCTCTCGTGTGCACAGGATGTATCTTTCTCCATCTCCTAAAACAGTAGCTAATCATGAATGCGACAATGTGAATTTCCAGCAAGTTAGCCAACTGAGGATTGGCGAGCCTTGTGTGTTTCGCGACATTTGCCCACAATGTACCCTCTCCCACCAAAGGAAGTAATTCTTCTAAGTCGGGGCGTGGGGCACGGAGAGGGTATGGTACATAATGCTGTCTTGTTGGTGTGACTGCACAGTATGCCTCTGGCATGATGTGGCGGGGGTAGAGTCGAATGGAGCAATCTGCACATGAGAACTTTGAACATGAGTTTTGGCTTTAAAAGCGGATTGCTTGCTCGAATAAATTCCTCGTACTCTGCAGCTGTCAAAGAATCCAAGACATTATTTTCAATGAAAGGCACAATATTATCTTGTGGAGTGAGATTGCGTACCTCCTGAGGTTGCCGTGGGTGGAGATGGGTTAGGTGCCAGTACCTCCTCTCGGGGGCGAGAGTGTTAGTGGAAAAATCTAGCTCAGGAGGAGAGAAAGAAGAGTAAATACAGTCAACTTGGGAGGAGGTAGTAGGTGGCACGCTAGGATAGGGATTGAGAAGCCTACTTGCTATATTAGAATATACAGAGTAAGTGGATTTTGAAAGTGAAGAGGGACATTCTTCTTGACCTTTACCGGTGCTAGGGGGTGGGTGACTAGGCTTATGGGCTTTGAAAAAGTTTTGTATTTCGAAAATTTCTTCATTTTCGATATCAGGGTAGTTTATGTGAGTGGCATCAAAATTACATCGTACATTTGTGAGCATAGCTTCTAAATGCTTGTGGATATTAGTATAGAGTTTAAGTATGCCGACAGGGTGATATAATGTAGACTCACAGAGATTCAAATGTTGGTGAGTGTTGTACACCTCCAGCCACCCATGACTGCCCATTGATAAGTATTTGCTACTACTTCGTAGTTGGTTGACGTCTCGGGTATGCTATCTGGAACAAACAGGTCGAGTTTTTCGATACTGTTGTCTAGGATTTTTGAATTTTGGAGCACGCGACACCAACTACGGAGGTTTAGTACTATAGAGTGTAAGGGATAGAAGAAGATGTCCGGAGGGTTAGTTATACAAGGTCGCCCCGCAAAATGCCCATTATGATGGTTGGGTCAGTATCTCTTTCAGTATTTTGTTTAATTAGTGTTAATTCTTCTAGGCCTATATCTTCAGCTAGGTTTATATCATACTGAAGTAAAGAGAGTGTTAGTGTAGATAGAAACAAAGAAAGAGTCTGAGGAGGGGCCCGAGGAGTTACTGGCAGCTGGCCGAACTTTGAGGTGCGCTCAAGGAGGATACACAGATCATCATTCGGCTCCGGGCATTGACTCCTTTCTTGTGCCGCTAGCTGACGCGCCAGATCATGCAGGCAGGAGTTGGCATTGCTGAGGTGGTTGGTGATGGTTGTTTCCCTGATCATCCTTTCAGCATCCATCTCTTCAAATCTCCTTGTTGCATCTTCTTGTGCTCGCCGGGCAGTTGCTTCCCTTTGCTGTGCTTCAGTAATTTGATTGAGCCTTTGTGTCACAAATCCCTGAGTGTCGTGTAGTTGCATTGTAAGCTGTGACATGGCCTCTTGATGCTCCAATTCTTTCCTTTGTGCATCTGCTTGGTTTGCACTTATTGTTTCATTGAGCGCTTTGATCTTTTCTGCATGTGCTGTGTTCGCTTGTTCTCTTTCCTGTTGCAGATTATGCACTTTTTCTTGCTCTGCTGCCTTGAGTTGGGTTGTTAGTTGCTCGATTTGTTGGTGAAGCACGTCTTCATTAGCTTTTGCACTGTCTTGGCACTCCTTGATTTGTCTGGCATGCAGAGTTGTGAGGTTTTGTGTGTGGGCGATCTCTCTTTGGAGTTGATCTTTTGCTTGCTCCAGCTTGGCTCTTAAGTCAGCATTTTCGTTGATCTTTTGTACAATTGTCTGGCTTAAGACGAGGTTATTTTACTAAGGAATGGTACCTTTGTTCTTGCTCCTTTGTAGCCTTTAAGCTCTTCATGATGCCTCCCTGTGAGTTGACTATGTTGCTTCAAGGTGTGCCTTTATTTTTTGCACTTGTGTATTTGCATCCTTCAGCTGCTTCCAAAGGGTGGCATTCCTGTCATGTAACATGTGTGTTGTTAGTAGGTGGCAAAGCCATAATTTTTGCTCTTTTTCCCAGTTTGCACTTGACTCAGCTTCCAGTTCTTTATGTGGATCATGAAGGAGCGCTTCTAGGCCTTCCATTGTTTCCTGGATGAATTGTTGATAATCCATGTCTTGGAAGGAGGCTAGCTGGGGCAGCTTCTCTTTATCTTCTAACTTCCTTCTTTTGCTTGGACTAGAAGGCTCTGCCGTTCGTTGTCTTTTACTTGACTCTGGGGGACCCTCTAGGTCTTGTACTGGGATTGTTGCTTCTTTTACTTCTCGTCCCTTCGCAGCTTGGTTTCTCATTGCTTGTTCCTCAGTTGCCTCTATTGGTGTATCTATTAGGCTTGAATCTTTGAGAGGAGAGAGGTCTTTAAAAATAAGTTGTGCTGGGCTTACTAGAGGGGTGAGTTGTTGCTAGGGTTCCTGCACAGTAGGGCCAAGTATCTTTTCTTGAAGGGCCTCTTGGTACGTGTGGATTTTTGTTGCCACTGCCTCTTCTATTTGTTGTGATTCGGCTGCTACATCAACGAGTAAGCCTCTCATCCTTTTATCTGTTTTCTTTCTTCTGTCTTTGTTCTCTGCTTTATAAGATCCTGGGTCTCCATCAATACTGCTTGCCCTTCCTCTACCTTGCTAGTTGCTTCTTTAGATTGGTCGGGTATGAGTGCTAGCTGCATGTGCTCTTCAGGTTCAGGCTCTTTCAGAGGCCTCTTTGCTACATGGTTAAGTACCTGTGTGAGGAGGTATGAATTGCTGATCTTCGATTGATGGGCCTTCAAGTAATTTTCCATCTCTTTATGCAAATAGAAAGCCCAATCCTCCTCCTTTTCTTCATAAGCCTTGGCAATCCTGTTTAAGCCCACTCTATTGTATCTGTCTACAGGCTTTATTTGCATCATGAGGGACATCGTTCTGCATGCTTTTTTGGTAGCTTCATCTCAGATATTGTCGTATTCTGCTCCATTAGAATTATAAGCATCTTTCTTGAGCATATCATTTATGGGCATCGTACCAATGTTGTGCTTGTGGGCTTTCATTACAGCTGGGAGTTGTAAGACGTCTCTGATTAAGTCCTCTGTGATGAGGAGCTATTCTATGGTGCCATCAACCTTTATAATCTTTCCTCTCTTTGTTTGCGTGTTGTATGTCTTCAGGTACTCCACGCAGAGGTCTGTGTTGATTACGCGAGGAAGCACCTCCGTCATTCTGCCGAGGCCTACTTTGTCAAGTTTGGCCTTTACTTCCGCATCTTCTAATAAGTGGAGACACTCTTGGCTGTGGCACTGGAGAGTCACTTCCCGTGGGGTGTGATGATTTCCTTCTGGAGATGAGGGTGACTTGGAATGATTGGGCGTAAGGGCCCAAGAAATTTATCTTCAGCTTACTTGATCCTTATTGTCGATGGCTAGCTGGGACCCCGTAGCACTGCTTGCTTGAGTGGTGGATGGTCGCTCGCGGGCTTCAGATTCCGAGACCGACATCTGTATCCGCATATACAATCAGTCGGATGTGACTGATGGGTAGTCGCCTCTTTCTTTTCTTGTTTTTTTTTTAAAGGTTAGTGATTTAGTGGGAGTAGGTTTGTCTGGAATAAGAGAAAGTTAGTGTGTAGTACTCTAGTGATTAGTTACTACGCGTGAAACTACAAGATTATGACGTGAAACACTGAGGCGTGAATATGCAGACATGAGCATTTACACGTGAACCTATATGACGTGAAACATGTCCACGTGAATATATAGACGTGAAAAACATACGTGTGAAACAGTGGGACATGAATCACCATGGCGTGATTGTACAGACGTGAAATAGTGGAACGTGAAACTGTGTGACGTGAAACACCATGACGTGAGAACCTTGGACATGAATCCATGTGAATCAGTGTGACGTGAATCTGCAGACGTGAACAGTGGGATGTGAATCTGCAAACGTGAACAGTGGGACGTGAATCTGTAGTCGTGAAACACCATGACGTGAAAAACTTGGACGTGAGACACGTGAGACTGTGCGACGTGAAACACATCCACGTGAATCAGTGTGATGTGAATCTGTAGACGTGAATAGTGGGAAGTGAACCTGCAGACGTAAACAGTGAGACGTGAATGTGCATATGTGAAACATCATGACGTGAGAACCTTGGACGTGAAACACATCCACGTGAATTAGTGTGACGTGAATCTGCAGACGTGAACAGTGGGACGTGAATCTGTAGACGTGAAACACCATGACGTGAAAACCTTGAACGTGAGACTGTGGTGCGACGTGAAACACATCCACGTGAATTAGTGTGACGTGAATCTACAGACGTGAAACTGCACGGACTGACATGGGCCTTGAATTTACAACTGTGTTTGCAAATCTTAGGATGGAGTTTTTCATATATTGAAAGATGACATGTTTTGATGCATACAATTGATTCATATATATCAAACACAAGATGACAGTCATCATTCATTCAATTGATTCATTTCAAACACAAGAGGACATGTGATTCATACAATCAATTGATATCATCATAGAAAAGAGAAAAAAGGAAAGAAAAGAAGAAAAAGAAAAAGGTTAAGCTCCCACCTCGAAAGGGCTTAGGTAGGCGGATGAAGTTAGGTGTGAAGATGCGTGATGAATCAAAAGCATCTCACAGATGACGAACACAGCTCTCACACGATGCAAAATGACGAAAAAAGAAGAAAACTTGATTTTATAACGCAATCGTTGGACAGGGCGTCTACGTTTAATGAAGAAAGCCACGTGTCATTGCATAATTGGCTGTCGGAGTTTTTACCGTTTCACGGCGTGAAACTCTTCAAACTCTTTCACTACGTAAAACGCTAATCAACGGTTCACGACGTGAACGACTGTAGTGTGGCTCACGGCGTGAACCATTTTTCTACAGTTTCACATGAAGTGCATAAGATCAAAATTTTTCTGCAGTTTCACATGAAGTGCATAAGATCAAAATTTTTTCTTAGTGTGCTCAAACACTCACACATGCATATGATGATGCATTGCTTACCTTGTCCCTTTGCTATCACCATGAAAACCAAGGGTTCACCTGGGTACTTTTAGGCATTTGCTGCAGTCTTTTTAGCTCTATGTGGGAGCTCCTTATTGTTTCTTCCACCCAACTAAACAATTTTTTTGGTTGTAGATGGCTTCCATTTGGAACCTCTTTGCTTCTATCTTCACAATTCTTATTCAATTCTATAGTCAGAGTAGGTATTGTTGTTGCCTTGGTCATTCTCAATTCAGTTGGCTGAATTTTCTTTCTCCTCCACATAAGAGCAGGTGTGGTGCACGTGTCATTGCATAATTGGTTGCCGAAGTTTTTACCGTTTCACGACGTGAAACTCTTCAAACTCTTTCACTGCGTGAAACGCTAATCAACGGTTCACGACGTGAACGACTGTAGTGTGTTTCGGCGTGAACCATTTTTTTGCAGTTTCACGTGAAGTGCATAAGATCAAAATTTTTTCTTACTGTGCTCAAACACTCACACATGCATATGATGATGCATTGCTTACCTTGTCCCTTTGCTATCACCATGAAAACCAAGGGTTCACCTGGGTACTTTTAGGCATTTGCTACAGTCTTTTTAGCTCTATGTGGGAGCTCCTTATTGTTTCTTCCACCCAACTAAACAATTTTGTTGTTGTGTCTGGTCGTGGATGGCTTCCATTTGGAACCTCTTTGCTTCTACCTTCACAATTCTTATTCAATTCTATAGTCAGAGTAGGTATTGTTGTTGCCTTGGTCATTCTCAATTCAGTTGGCTGAATTTTCTTTCTCCTCCACACAAGAGTAGGTGTGGTGCTGGCTCGATCGGGAAGTTGATGTTGTAAGCCATCACATCTCTTTGTTTGCTGACTTGAACCATTTGTGGTTTTGGCCATGGACTTGGGTTTGGGTACCCATATTGCTGCATTGCCTTGATAGTAGCCTTGTGCTCGCAGTAGGTCCTTTTGGACCCATTGCTGACGACATTCATGAGGCCTCTTCAGATGCTTGGAGTTCTGCCACTTGGTAGGTGTTGGCAAGGCCATACTTTTGAATTTTGTTTTCCCCTCAATCCTTTCATTACTCATTGTGTCCTTTCTATCTGGTGGATCCTTAAGTTGATTCTTGAGCACCCATTTATATGTACCCTTGTATGTTGGGTATTGTGTAGGCAAACTCAACAGAATGGATGCAAGTTCTGTTTTCTATGGTGTTGTTTGTCTCTGCATTTATTTGTTTCCCTTGGTTTGCCGAGTTCCATAATGGTATGGACATGACCTTCTCTCACTGATGCTCAACGATGCTGTTCTTTCTTCCCATTGGATATTGCATTTATTGGCATAGATCCAGGATCGTCCTAGGATCATCTCTTCCTTCATTGTACCCATCACAAACACCTTTCTGACCAAGGAATTATTACCGATGGAAATATTAACATTTAAATACTCCTCGGCCTTTGTGGTTATCAGTGCACACTACGAACTTGCGTATCTGTGGGTTTAAGGTGTGGTTTTTCTAAGGCTATCCAAGTATCATATGAGATCAAGTTATGACTAACCCTGTATCTATTAATGCAATACTTGTTGCAACGCCCTTAGCTATTGTGAGTTCCAACTTGAGTCATGCTGGTTCAATGTTTAGATCCCCTTCGTCCCCACAAGGGTTATGGACGCCATGTTGACATGTATCAGGCCTTTATTTAGTTTAGCTTATTGACTTGCCTAGCCTTAGCTTCTTCTTGCGCTTGCTGGATTTTTTCTTTTGCAAGCTGTTTCTGTTGTTTTAAGAGGTGTTCTTGCAAGAGCATCTCTTCAATGGTCCAAAATATTTTTTTAGTTTAGTCTCATTGACATAGCTCTCCATTTGGATGCCGTCAATTGTTTCTATTCGGACAGACCCTTGTGGTATTATTTTTGATACTCGGAATGGTCCCAGGCCTCGGTATTTAAGTTTCTTTTCCCTGGCGTTTCCCACACCATACATGAGGACAAGGTCCCCCATTTTTAGTTCTTTTTGCTTAAGGTTTTTATCAAACTAGTGTTTCCTGCATAACTTTTTGACCATGAGCCCATATGATGCTATCAACTTGGTCTCATCTTGTTTTTCCAAGTCAATTAGCCTTTCAGCTAATGCATTCTCAGTTAGACGCTCCTGTACAACAATCTTTAAGCTTGGGACTAGGTATTCAATGGGCATCACCTCTTCGACACCATAAGCTGGATAAAAAGGAGTATATCCAGTTGCTACCTTATATGATGTGCAGTAGGCCCAGAGAGTTGCTGTCAACTTATGCTCCTAATCTGTTCGATTTGCTTCCAACGTTTTTGTTCAGATAGTACACAAAATCTTATTGGTACTTTTTGCTTGACCATTTGTGGATAGTAAGGTGATGATTTTCGATGGATCACTAAGAATCCTACAAGTAAATGATTAATCACCTTATTGATAAAATGGGAACCGCGGATCACTCACTACCTAATGGGCAGCCAAACCTTGATATGATTTGCTCATATACAAATTTTACAGTTGTTCGCGCATTAGCTTTCTTTGAAGCTCTGGCTTCTGCCCACTTCGTGAAATAATATTTGGCCACAATTATGTACCGAGCTTGGGATGGATGTGCCGCTAGACTAATTGGCCCCACAAAATCTATCCCCCATTTCTCAAATGGTTACCTTACGATGATAGGGGCTCGTGGCATCTTGTCCTTCTGTTGTGGACTAGGGAAACGTTGACATTCCTCGTATCTTTTGACAAACTCTGTGGCATCCCCGAATAACGTAGGCCACCAGAGTCAAGCTTGAAGCACTTTTTGAGCTATAATTTCTCCAGCAAAATGCCCGCTTGCTATCCTTGAATGAGACTCTTCCAATATGGTTATGAATTCATCCTCTCTTATGCACCGTCTAAACACATTGTCTTTTTTGAGCCTATATAGTTCTCCTGAAATCAACTGATATGGTGCCGCAAGCTTGCCGCCACATCTTATCTTTGTTCAAGGGTATGTCTTGCGGAAAACCATAAGCTAGATACTCTGAGATCTCTTTGCTCCACTCAGGTACCATGTCCAACTTAAATAAACACACATCACCAGTTGCTGTTATGGCTCACCCTAACCCTCCTTGAAACACATACAAAAAGAGATTACCTGGTGAACTGCAACTGTCGCGTCAGGATCTTTCCAATTGTCGAGCTCATAACCCTTGAGGTCTCCAAGCTCTACAACTCCTTGAGAAGCAATTCCACCGTGTCTCCCGTGCGAGCGTTGTCACAGCGCCGCGTTGCACTACGGGTCCTCGTCCTTCCTCTCACCTCACTTCACTCACACACACTTACTAGCATGCATTAGGGAGGAGAGAGATTAGCAAGAGGATTAGCAAGAGCAAGACTCAATTGCATAATGGGAGAGTATGTTGTATTATGAGAGAAATTCACTTATATACATGGCCATAAGTGTTCACACTCACTTAAACTGTGGTCGACCGGGCACTTTAGGCTCATAAGAGGCCTAATGCTATTACAATGACTACTCTCATAATATATACATGAAGTACATCACTTAAGACTTCATCCTATCTTGCTACCACCTCTTGAAGTGGGAATCGCCATAAATACTCCGTCACACCATTACGGGCACCTGTCCTACGGGTCCTCGTCCCTCCTCTCACATCACTTCACTCACACACACTTACTAGCATGCATTAGGAAGAGAGATTAGCAAGAGGATTAGAAAGAGCAAGACTCAATTGCACAATGAGAGAGTATGCTGTATTATGAGATAAATTCACTTATATACATGGCCATAAGTGTTCACACTCACTTAAACTGTGGTCGACCGGGCACTTTAGGCTCATAAGAGGCCTAATGCTATTACAATAACTACTCTCATAATATATCCATGAAGTACATCACTTAGGACTTCATCCTATCTTGCTACCACACGCTATTGAAGCGGGAATTGCCATAAATACTCCGTCACACCATTTTTACGGGCGCCTGTCCAAGTTGTAGCTTTGGACACTATTGCTTGATATCTTGAATGTATGACCCTTTGGTGTATCTATCGTGACTCCTTGATGTAAGATAATGGTGGTAGCTCTTTTCAATCATCCTAGAATTAGATTAACAGTTCTGGTTCCCCTTTTGGAATTCTAGACAAGTGATCGGCCAACACATGCTGTGTTCCCTTCCTTACTATGACAGTAAAGTCTAATTCCAACAGCAATAGTAGCCATCGGGTGATTCTTCCCATGGTGCAAGGTTTATTCACTAGATATAGTAAGGCTTGATGGTCTACAAAAAATATCAATTTGTTGGCCAAGAGATAATGTCGATATTTCTTGACGCGCGTAGACCATGGCTAATCCTTCTCTCTCCATGTGGTGGTGTAGTTCACCTCTGCATCATTCAACTGACAACTAGCGAAGCAAAATGGATAGTCCAATTTGAACTAAAAGGCTGGACTAGCACGCAACTAATAGCAAAATTTGATGCATCGATGTGTACGTGAAATATGAGATCCCAATTGGGGGGTCGCAAAATAGGCGCGCTTGCCAATGCTTTCTTCAGACGATCATAAGCTTCTTGACACTCCTCAGTCTACTCAAAGACAATGAGAATTTCACACCATGCTTGACCCAGAACTGACACTTCAAGGGGTTTAGTGATACAATATAATCAGCAACGTTCAAACACTTTCCTCAAGCAGAGGCTAGATGATCTTCCCATTGAGAATGCACACATAGATCATCAATGAATACCTCCAACCACTTTTGCAAGTAGTCCTTAAAGGTTGTGCACACAACAATTGTTGAAAGGTTGCAGGGACATTTGTGAGACCGAACGGCATAATCTTGTAAGAAAATGTTCCCCACATTGTGTTGAAGGCTGTCTTATGTTGGTCTTCTCGTGCTATGGACACCTAATTGTACCCGAAAAACCCATCCAAGAAGCTGTACGCTTCCCTCCCACAGCCACTCTTTCCAAAACATGTTTGGTATAAGGTAATGGGTAATGGTCCTTCCGAGTGGCCGCATTTAATTTTTTAAGATCGACACATACTCTAAGTTTCCCATTCTTTTTAGGCACTATCACAATTGGTGACAACCAATCCGTATGTTCGATCTCATAGATAAAGTCTGCAGCAATGAGCTTATCAATTTCCTCCTTTACAATTGTTGCATACTTAGGATTCATCTGGTATGGTTTCTACCTGGTTGGTCTTGAACCTTCCATGGTTGGAATCGTATGTTGTACCACCTCAGACGCAGTACTCCTTTCATTTCCTTGTAATTCCAGGCGAAACAATCCTTATATTCCTTGAGGAGAACAATGAGCTCCTCTTCCTTCCTAGAAGTCAAATCTTTAGTAATGTATATGGGCCGTGCTTCTTCCCCTAATCCCACAATATCAACCTCCTTGACTTCTACCGGACCATCGTATGATGCCGACAGCCCCTCCTCTTTTACCCTAGTAGCTGTCAGCCGGACCACTCTCCGATCATCACTATATAGTTCTTGAAATGGTCGAGTGCTGAAAGCAAGTCTGGTTTGTCCTCATTGTCACTTTTTGCTTTTGCCATGATCTTCTTGGCCTCACGCTTTGCCTTGCTAGGGCTTTGTTGCGTTTTCGGTGCCCTGCTTTTGTAAGCTTGGGTGCATCGATTTCTTGAAGGGCGATTTTCTCTTTGTGCCTTCCTTCCAATGATATTTTACTCAACTCCTCGCCCCAGTTCTTTGAGAATTCATCATGTACCTTAGTAGCCTCAAGGTATCTCAACCACTGGGCATCCGTAGGTCTGCTTCATATCATGGCATTTCGTCGGGCTAGATACCGTTTCTGTCTTCGCCCGCCATCGTCTGAGAGGCGTTGAGCACTGGTACCGCTTCGTGCCACAATACCTTCTCTATTTGATGTCTCCCCCCTCATGATTCCTCATCAATGATCTGCCAATTAACCATGCAGATAGAAGTCGTGGGAACGGTTCCAGATTCTAAATATTGGGTTCCCCTGGGCTGTATTACATTAATGGTAGCCAACACATGCATCCAATTTTCACTGAAGTCCGGAGAAGGTAGTGACGCATACATTCTCATTCCTCCTCATCCTTGGATTCCCCTTCTGCATGTTGGCATATCTGTATGGATGTTGTTTGTTCCGTTTGTGACCGAATCATTACCAAACAACTGCACTTCCATGGGGTCTGCTTTCCATGCTCTCAGATTAATCTTCAAGATTTGTGAATCCCTGCATACATACACGTGATCCAAGGCCCAATCATGCACCAATTTAGATTCTCTCATGAAAGGTCTTCCCAATATTATGTCATATGTATCAAGTTGGCATAGGAAGTCCATGACCACAAATGTATGACGATAGTGAAACGTAAAAAGTCTGAATTTAACATTCTCCAAGAGCCCAATGGGTCTTGAAGATGTTCCATCAGCCATTTTAACGATTAAATCTGCTTTTTTTATATCAGGTTTCTCCCAGTTTTCCCAGCAATGTTTGGTAATGTTAACCCCTGCCCCACCATCCCCAGGATAGCCAATGCCTGGTATTCATTTATGATGAATCGGGATGGTAGCGTTCATGTTGTCGCTTTCATAGTAGCGTCCCAATTGGTTAACTGATATCTAACGACTCGGATTTCCTTTGTATGTTTCAAGGTTCTTTCTGCCAGGGGTGGCAAAGTCTCATCCATAGTATCAGCTGGCTTTAGACCACCCTCAACCCATTCTTTTACATTTGTCCCCATAAGGTTGGTGAATTGCGTAACAGTTGCCCCAATGGCATCTGGACAGGCATGGATAGTACCGCCACCCCGCGAGGCTTCCTATATCCCTGGGTTCTTTGGATATAGAGGGTTCTTCCCATGTAGGTGTCTCGTATTCTTCCATGGGGAAGGAATGGATAGAACCCCCCAAATCATTTTCCTCAAACATTCTAGACATTGTGTTTGTTTTTGGGAGTCCTCTTCTATTCCTTTTGGAATCGGGGCGGCATGTTCAATACCCTATTCCGGTTGGTTCATCTTGTGAATAGGTGGTATCCCTTACTCGGCTGGTCCTTAGCTTAGTTTTATGAAGTCGTTGGTACTCTTCGACTAAGGCCTTGGCATCTTCAAGCTTTCTTATTTCTTCGTCGTCTCGGCATTGGGATATTCACCAACCCCTTAGGAGTTGTTGGTTGTTCTTCTTGCTTTCCCTAGTCTAATCCTCCAAGATTGATCCCTTGACCCCCCTCTTTCTTTGATTGGGTGGATCCGGTATATCAATTGTATCTTCTTTGGATCTGTCTTGGATTGTAACCTGTGTCCCCCCCTTTCCTACTTTCTTCACTCTTCTCCTGCGGCCGGCCAGATCTGGAAGTAGTTGCATCTGCCCGGTTTCTTCCCTTTTCTCCCAATTGAGCTTGAGCTCGTGTTAGGACATTAAGTGGTGTGATCTTCCCAGATTGCACACTAATGGTCCGGATGGTGGCCTGATTAGCAGTAGAAACAGAGCCACTTACTTGGTAGGGACAATCTTTGATCAAGTGATCAATTCCACATTTAGTGCAGGTGAGCACTGGCATGTCATTGGGCGTGGCCGTCACGTGTTTTGGTTGGTGTGTATGATTCATATTCTTGTTTGGGCACTCGGCTACTCGATGTGGCCCATCGGAGCCATAGCATTGTAAAGGTCCTCTTCTCAAATTTGAGTTTATTTCCTTGCCCTTCCACTATACCATTGTTTGAAACATAGGTATTGGCGTGTTATTCTGTAGGACGTAGTATTCTGGCATAACCTCAGCCATGTCCTCGTAGTATTCCCCTCTAAGTTCTATTTCCCGCACCATGTCAACATCTTTTGATGGCTCTTCAATCACTACTTGATTGATCTTTTCCTGTGGTGGTTGTGGCAGTAGAACTGGTGGTGGGGCAAGGGCGAAGCGTCTTGTACTCGGAAAATCCCCCTAGGTAAGTAGGAAGAGTTTGGTTGTCCAGCAAGGTGGTGATCTGCATAGGCCGGCAAAGCCAATGGGGCTCTAATTTGTGGGTAGTTGTGCCACATTTTGAAACCTTCGATATCTACACATTGAAGTGTCATGATTTTCCAATTTTACACAGTGAGCACAATAAAGTAATGGCCTTGCTCTTAACTATGGACATTCGGTGGTGGTATGATTTAATCTGCACATAGAGCACCACACCAATTCCCTGCGGGGGTAAAGGTGTCCAGATGTCTCTCTTCCCTCCCTGACTTTTAATTTTTCTAATATGGCATTGTTGAGCTCATCCACAGTCATGTTTTTGACTTGTTTACTTTGAGCTCCAATTTCCATGTGACTCGAGACACGCGAAGTCGTGGTTGCTGCAGATGTTTTAACAACTTCGAGTTGTGGCAATTCTAACATATTATCCTCATATTCGATTACCAATTTACAGCATGCATCAAGAGTAGCTAGTCGGGCTAGTACAAGTTAATCATGCATTTTATGGTCTCTAACCCCTCTCCGGAAACAAGGCAACAATTGATCATATGTCAATCTTTCTCGGAGTTTGCACCTTGAATTTAAGTGCTTCAGACAAGAGACATAGTCTCTCGTCGACTCATCTTCCTTTTGTTTGATGTTATGTAACTATGCCACAGGGCTCCATCTGTCACCATTGCGGGCAAAACCAGGCACAAAAATATTCTTTAACCTTGTGAAGTTAACCTTATCCTCAGGCTTAAGGGTTCAGAACCACTGATGAGCTTTTCCCTCTAAGGTTAGCGAGAAGGCATGTATCATTGTCACGTCATTGATCGGTCTGTAGGCTTCACATGTGGATGAAAAAATCTCTACATGTTGGATAGGATCCCCGTCCCCCCAGAGAACTTTTGGACAAGTTTTGAAATGATATGAGGTATGTATGTGCCAAAATACCCTATAAGACCACACAACCAGATGTGGGCCTCCTCACCAGATTCAACAAAGCCTTGGAGTGCTAGAACCCCCAGCAAGCAAAGGAGAACTTTGTGATGCTTATCCATTACGAGGTAGTGAGGACATGTAAGATGATGAAGAACCCCAAGGAGCCGTATCTGGGGATTGCACCTCTACTCACCCGAATCATCTATCAAGGTATGCATGCAACTCCAAAACAAAGGAACCAAAGCCCCAGCAAACCCCTACCATAGGTAAATAGGAGCCTAGTCAGAAAAGAGAACATGAAGACACACGAGTCCCCCACCATTGCAAAGGATGACTGGCTCATCAACTCCAGCCCAACATGTGAATAGGAGCCTAGTAAAAAAAAGAATATGTTCAGACACACAAGATTTAGAAAGGCCAAAGAAAAGAAGATTAAAGTTATTTATCATTATCAATGAGTAGGGCCAAATGATGGAACAATTAGGCTCAAAGACTGATACTAACACAAAAGAGGTAAAGAAGAATAAGAAGGGGGAGGACACCAAAGATGAGGGAATTTCACAATGAGAAGAACCAAGAAGGCACAAAAGAAGGGGATATAGTTAGGATCCTAACCCAATGGTATGGCTAGTTTAAGAGGTTTTCCAAAGAGATTAAAGAGGTCTTAACAAAGAAATCGCTCCTAATACCCTAGCATGACTTTTCCAAACCCAGCACTCCCCTGACTCATGCAAAGAGAGAGAGAGAGAGAGAGAGAGAGAGAGAGAGAGAGAGAGAGAGAGAGAGAGAGAGAGAGAGAGAGAGCATATGTGCTCCATGTACATACCTACATAAAGGAAGAATATTTACTTCTATTTTAAAATATTTCATCAGATGTTTGAACCTTTTTTATTATCTGACAAAAAGGGTATTTAGGACCTATATTCACTTAAACTAGGGTTCACTATGTATATTCACATTGACTAGGATTGAGCATGTATATTCACTCACACTAGAATTGAGTATACATATTACAAAAGCCATTGTTGTAGCCATTTAAATAGAAAAAGGTGGGTTTCTCTAAGGTACCTTAGGGCCAGCATTACATGCAACAAATAGTATCTTAGGGCCACCTTTACATGTGACACTTGTTGGTACACCTTGTCCCACCCTAGAATTGAGTATACATATTACAAAAGCCATTGTTGTAGCCATTTAAATAGAAAAAGGTGGGTTTCTCTAAGGTACCTTAGGGCCAGCATTACATGCAACAAATAGTATCTTAGGGCCACCTTTACATGTGACACTTGTTGGTACACCTTGTCCCACCCTCTTCAATCTCCTCCCCATGTGCCCCTTTATCTTGTCCCATTTTACATAGCCTAGGCCCCCTTCTACACCTCTCCTTATCGTATTACTTCCCTTCGTGTGTAGATCAAGAGAGGCAATAAATCAATGGTCACTCTTGGAGCCCATATGTCCCCTTTCCTAGATTTCCCCTTGTGCATGCTCGCATGTATGCATGCGCACGCGTGTGTGTGCATGCACGCGCGCGCGCACACACACACACACACACACACAAAGGATTATCATTCCTCCTATTGAGCTTTCCTCTATAAAAAAAGTGAGGGAGATCAAATGTGGTACATTGTTATTTGTAAAAAAGAAGAGAGACAGAGACACCTAGCATTATCTCCCTAATTCTTTCCATGCAAAGAGAGAGAGAGAGAGAGAGAGAGAGAGAGAGAGAGAGAGAGGGGGGGGAGGGAGGGAGGGATGAGAGAGAGAGTTCTAATGCACTATGACAAAGGGGTGTGTGTGTGTGTGTGCATGTGTGTGTGTGCATGTGTGTGTGTGTGTGTGTGTGTGTGAGAGAGAGAGAGAGAGAGAGAGAGAGAGAGAGAGAGATGCACCCCTGACAAACGTGAGAGAGGGAGGAGAAGTGCACTTTGACAAAGGTGTGTGTGTGTGAGAGAGAGAGAGAGAGAGAGAGAGAGAGAGAGAGAGAGAGAGAGACAGAGAGAGAGTTGTGATGCACTATAAAAAAGGTCCATGGTTGAGACCAATGTTGTTAAGAGTAAAGGTGCATGATTGCCACTTGTGTAAGAGAGAGAGAGAGAGAGAGAGAGAGAGAGAGAGAGAGTTGTGATGCGCTCTAACAAAGGTGCATGGTTAAAGCCAATGTTGTTGAGAGTGAAGGGTGCACGGTTGCCACTTGTGTAGTAGTAGGGTTAAACATACCACATGATTTTCAACTAGCCCTCTATGCATAGAGAGCTTATGCATAAGAGGCCTCTATGGATGCATGTTAGAGCTATCCATGCTCTATGTATGCTCTAATATGCTTATTAGAGCATGCATAGATCTAATATGCATGCATGCATATGCATACATAGAGCATGCATGCATGTGCATACATAGAGCATGCATAGATCTAATATGCATGCGTGCATATTTGAGCTATGCATGCTCTACATGTGTGCTCTAATACGCAGGCATGCAAATGTATGCTCTATACATGCTCTATATATGCTTTATGTGTGCATATTAGAGATATGCATGCTCTATATGTGTACTCTAATATGCATGCACGCATATGTATGCTCTAATATGCATACACAGAGCATGCTCTATATGTGTACTCTAATATGCATGCACGCATATGTATGCTCTAATATGCATACACAGAGCATGCATATCTCCAAGAAAAACATTCAAGCAGAATTGACATGTAAAAATTTTGTATAGGCAATCTTCCCTTGCTATTTTTGAAATGAGTGTGAGACACCTTTGCAAAATAAAACATAAGGACTGAAACCCTTAAAATAAAAAGTTAGGTTTTTAAAAAAATATTTAAATAATATGGTTCTTGCAAAAGTACAACCGGAGACCATGTTGAAACCATAATGAAACACATGTAGGAGATCTTTATTTTTTTATTAGGTATCTCCATCATAATTTGTCATTTTATTAGGTATCTCCATCATAATTAGTCATCATAGGTCATGCCTAGCATTAACAAGTTTTATAGTAAATTACATAAAGAGTTCTTGTTGATCTACTTCGAATAAAAAAGAAAGTTTAAAATAAGAAATATTCTTGCTCTACTAATATATAGGTTTTGTTTCTTTTCTTTACCTTATAGGAATCTCAGCATTGGTATTAATGGATTCCATAGGGACCAACTAATTCCATAGGATGGAGAACAAGGGGAGGTGCATGGTACAAGAAAGAGTATCAAGAGGTTGGGGTGAGGTGTATATGTGAGATGCAAGCTTTGGTTGGCTTATGCTCTTCTTTGACACATTAGACGCTAGCTCTCTTGCTCATGGATAGATTTTATAGCCTTTGAGAAGTCCATTGCAAAAACATGATTGCCATTAGAAAGGGGACTTTGTAAACCACATTGTTTAACATCTCCTAAATCATTTTATGAAGTTTCCATGCCCACTTTGTGTAACCAATCTTATCTCTTGTAATAAGTGATGGAATTGTGATAAATATAAGCCCCTTTACCATGAGATTAATGCCAAATGGGGAATTCTTATGACTTCCAGATGGAGTTATTTCGTTAGTCATAACCTCTACATTATTTATGGGGATATTTTATTTTGGGATGCACCTTTTATTTATATTATTTGATATGATTAATGTGTTTAGTCAGTTGTGTGATGTGTCCTGCTATTGTATCTAACAAGGTTGTAGCATTGAGCTTCATGTAGTCAATGTAGATCCTAAACTTCCCATTCTTCTTTTTGGGACAACGACTATGGTCGACAACCATTTAGCCTTGTCCATTGGGTAGATGGATCCAGCTCTCTTAAGAGTTTGTCGATCTCCACCTCTTGACTTGCTTTGCATAGTTCGGATTCATCTTGTATCTTCTCTAATTTATTGGAATTGCATCCTCCTTGGGATTGATCATGTGGTGCTGATAAAAGCTTGGGTTGATTCCCTTCATGTCAATGTAGTTCCTTGCAATTACATCCATGTAGAAAGTCAATAATTTGTGCGCTCTTTCTTCAGATCATGGTTTAACTGAGCACTGATCCGCACCATGTACTGCTCCTTATCATTACCCAGATTAATTTCTCCTAGCTCATCTTATTTTACCGTGATGCTATGGGTTCTATTCCTCTGTGATCGTTAATTCTACCTTTTCCTGTTGTTCATTTGTGTCTTCTCATGAGAGATTTGTCCACTAGTTCTTGCCTTTTAGTTTCTTCTTGATGCTCTTTTACTGTGGCATCTTCTCTAGATGCATCATCAAGATTTCAAGATTGTATTTATTATGATCCGTTCCACATCTACCACAAACAAGGATAACAGATCTGGATTATCCCTTAGTATTTTCTCCTCTTCATCATCTTCTACACCTTCTAGGATTTTAGTCCTTCTACATGCAAAGGTTGACTGGTAGCATTTATTTTGTCTTTGTTAGCCACAAGCTCCTTTACCTTCTTTTTTCCTTTCTGAATGGTGATCTGGTCATACTCCCAGTTGTTCTTGATCTTCCTGCTTTTGAACCAAGTCCTTCCTAGTAGCATTGGATATGCACCTGATATTTTTATCATTTTCAAGACAATAAATACCATTGGGAAAGTGCATCCTGCTATTTCGATTTCCTCCGTCGGACAATTCCGACTAGCCTGACTCTTTTTAAATCTACCATTTGTTAAGAAACATGGGTACTATTTGCATGTGCATGGCTATGGTGATTAGTACTAATCTTATATTAATTTAGTGATTAAGTTAATCTAAGATGGGTGATGCCTAAGTATAAACATGATGATTAACTACTAAACTAATTAAGCTTAGACTTACACAATTAGGTTACAAGATTGAGACTTGTACTCATAAAGAGGCTTGAGAGCTTGCTTCAATTTTCATTGCTTGAAATGACCCCTTTTTATATGGGTGGGTACAACATTGTCTTTGCTAGCTTATGTGGGATAATTCCACCTTTGCTCATGTGGCTGATTTCTAGGCTTGTACTTCATTTAGACTACTCATACTTACTCCCTGTCAACTCCTATGCTCAATGGAACCACATTTCTTAACACCCCCTCTTGGGGACTATTCAAATAGCACACAGCTGGGTTGAAGAAATTTGACACTCTTCCTTATTGTGGCCTTGATTGTTACATTTTGCACATTACACGTATGATCTCAGTTTGGATCCTGTGTATCCTCTAGACTTTGAGTCAAAATTTTCTTTTTCGGATTCAAAATTAGAAGATTATTGCTCCTTCTCTTTACCTTTTTCATATCTTTTCTTTTTCTTCTTTGGGTTTTTCCTTGTTTAGTTCAGTATCCTCTCTGCCCTCATTGCACATTCTACCACATGTTCGAATGTAAGGGTTTCCAAAATTTGAAGTTTCTTTTTGGACTCAAATTTAGAAGACACTTGCTCCTTCGCTTTACCTTTTTTAGATCTTTTCTTTTTCTTCTTTGGGTCTTTCATGGTTTGGCTTAATATCCTCTCTACCCTCATTGCACATTCTACCACTTGCTCGAATGTAAGAGTTTCCAAATCTGATGCTGTTGTTGGCTGTTTGAAGCTTTTTGCATAATCCCCATACAAACCATTAGCTTGATGTGGATGTTGCTGGCTTGTTGATTTGGCCTAGGTGCATCAGGAGCGCTTTGAATTCTATTGCATAATCTTTTGTCACCAGTCACTTCTTTTGTGATAACCTCGTAGCTTTTCCAACACCTCTGTGCTAGTTTTGTCTCTCTAAAACCTCTTTAGGAAAGACTTCTTCACCTCATCAAATGTCTATCCGTACTGTGCATACTAGCTGGTGGCTTTACTTCCTAAAGTTGTAGTATTCTATCTTCTTAGTTGCAGGTGCTTTGATGGCCAAAAATGTCATCTTGAATGAAAGATGTGTGAATCCATATCTTCTTCACTCAAACCCTTTAACTTTGGATATCATTGCACCCACCACCATCGGTTTTAGCTGTCTCCTTCCTCTTCTTCTTGTTCTTCGTTCTAGAGCTCTAAGCCTCGATTTCCTTCCCCTTGATTTCTTTGAGTTTCTAGTTCTTGATTCTGGTGCTCTGGCACCCTCATAGCCTCTTGCTACTATTGTTGCTAATGATTCTGCAAGTCTTCTCTTCCACGTCCCTTTGTGTGGTTCTACCTATTCTCATCCTCAGATGGCACTGACTATCTATGTTGTTATCTCTTTGCTTGGGACAAGTCTCCTTCCATGCAGCCTCCATGCATATTGGTTGTCTACAAAATGATGTGCCTTCTTCCAAACATAGGCTTAGGCCTCCCCTGAGCTACTACATAGGGAACATCTTGCCATGTTGGAAGCATTCACCCATGTCAAGATTCTCCTTTTATCTGTATAAATCTTCCACTTCACTTCTTTCCTCTAACCAACTAAATTCTTACCCTTCTTGATTTTCAAGATTCCCATTTCCACTAGTGTCATCTGCTTCTTGACTTCTACCTAATTGATTGTTCTCCTCACTATTTACAGGGCTATATAAGTTTCTCCACTCCTCTAGGCTTCTACAGTTATCTTGTCCTCTCTTTAAATGAGAATGGTAAGCCAACCATTTGACTAGGCTTAAAAATGGTTAAAAATCTAGAAAGGACACTATCTGGATGTCCCTAATATAGGTTCCAAAGTACCAATCACTTGCATAACCACTGTTGATGATGCTAAAGATTACTCTATCAGATAGACCCACAATGCAACACAGTTGAATGTAGAGTAGGTTCTTTGCACTTGATCCCACGTGGTTTGTAGATGTAAGGTCCCCGCCCTATAGTTGGCTCAAGGGGATCCTTTTGATAGGCATCTAAGTCCCCTTTGTCTTTGATTAACGACACCTCTATCTCTTGGAAATACGAGGATACAAGTAAACAAAGGGACCGAACTCTATCTCGCAAGGGAAATGTAATTATTCTAATAGGAATCTATTCCTCTGATCGAACGACACTCAATGTGCATGATCGAGGGATAGAACAAGTTCACACTTGGTTCATGGAAGCTAACGCCTTTAACCTCTTTTCTTTATGAGGCATGGTCACTAGCTCGTTCTCCTAAAACGGACTTGTGGTTTGTAGATGTAAGGTCCCCGCCCTAGTTGGCTCAAGGGGATCCTTTTGATAGGCATCTAAGTCCCCTTTGTCTTTGATTAACGACACCTCTATCTCTTGGAAATACGAGGATACAAGTAAACAAAGGGACCGAACTCTATCTCGCAAGGGAAATGTAATTATTCTAATAGGAATCTATTCCTCTGATTGAACGACACTCAATGTGCATGATCGAGGGATAGAACAAGTTCACACTTGGTTCATGGAAACTAACGCCTTTAACCTCTTTTCTTTATGAGGCATGGTCACTAGCTCGTTCTCCTAAAACGGACTTGTTTGGGTGTTATTCTATTACAGATAATAAATAATAATTATGTTGGAAAGTCACCCAACTAATCAGGTCCACCCATCCATAGGATGGTGCCATCGGGGCATTCATCCACCCACTTTTCACCCATGCACCCAATCATTTTTGTTATCTAATTAGGTCCTACCACACTGTGAAACATATAAAAACAGGTTCTTTAATTATTTCCTATCACTGATTCATTATGATAGTTGAAAATAAATGGATCTTCAAACATAGTCATAACATTATCACTTGCTCATTACATTATTCACGTGCTCCTAGGCAACCCTCGCACCAACATGGGGGCGACATGGTTCCTGCGTGGTAGCAATTTTTCCTCGAGGGGTCTAGAACTCCAAACATCACTCACCCGCGGACTACTAAGTGGGTCCCCAATTCCCTCATCCTCGGTGTGGTCCGGTGACGTTTAAAACTCAGAGCCTCCATTGAGTCCCACCTGCCCCCTCGAGGGGTGTTCTCTTTAGCTGGCTTTTATTTGCACCACTTGTCCCTCGCACCCGGGAAGCAAGCAGCTCATCCACCTAGATGTGTCCAACTCTGAGCATCTAGTGGGTTGTTCCCCCAAAGCGGGAGGATAGCTTTAGGGTGGGTCGGCGATAACCTATCAATTGGTGACAACCAATCAAACCTCATAAGATCAGCGAGACGACGACAACAGATCAATTGGTAACAACTAATCAAACAAGAGAAAATACAATTCCATCACATTCACAGTAAACAAGAGAAAACAGTCTTTTCAAGTTGAGATTACGATAAGACATTCTTTATTAAAGCATTTGCCATTGTTATATCCCCTTCTTGTTCTTTTTTAGGAAAGTTTTTGTGTAGGAATTCCTAATCTTACTAGGTCATGTAAAAGTGTATGTAAAGCTTAAAAAGTGTTTCTAACCTCGACGATACACATTGCATGATTGCGATACATTGTGTGGCTAGCCACTCACCACCCAACCGTAGGTTCAGTGCCTCGAACCACCCCCAAGTAGCCTGAGGTCTGATTTCCATGATATTTCTTAGTACCAATGGCCCCAACCTAGCATCCACCAATACCACTAGGACAAACCAACCACCTTGTGCAGATCATGGCCTTCATGGCCTTGAGGTCTTGCATGCCACTATTAGTAGTGCATGGATACCTCAATAACTCATAAGTTCTCCCAAGGTCACTTATATAGCAATAACTTGGCTATTATTGGCCCTTGTTTTAGTATTGGTCCCTTCTCCCGCAAGGTCACCTTGTGCAACTCCATGGCCTCAATGGACGGGGTCTTGCATGCCACTAGTAGTAGTGCATGGATACCTCAATAACTTATAAGTTCTCCCAAGGTCACTCATATAGCAATAACTTGGCTATTATTGGCCCTTGTTTTATTTAAAATATTTCTTGCTTTATTTACAAAGCTTTTAGCCATTAGCCCTAGGCTATTAATTATAATCTCTTAGCCAATCTAGACCTCATTCTACCTAGCACCCTTATCCCATGTGTGAACCCCGGTGGTCCTCATGCCCCAGTTAAGCCTTAACCCTAACCTCGATTAGTCCACATCCCTAGAACTAACCCTAGGCTATTAACTATAAGCTCTTAGCTAATATAGACCTCATTCTACTAAAACCTTGAGCCCATGTGTGAACCTTCAAGGTCCTCATGCCCTAGTTAAGTCCTAACCCTAACGTGGATTAGTCTATGTCTGTCCCTACATATCACCATTGCCACATCATCTTACTACCATGTGGCAATGCCATGTGTCACAATGCCATGTGTCACCTACTCGTCACCTATGATGTTTTGACCCTACCTATCAGTAACTATTTGATGTCTGGCTCTACCTAGCATACTCATAGATTTGTCACATTCTCGAGACCCTACGTGCATCGTACCAACTATCCTCAATTGCATGGTGCCCTTTCATAATCTAAGGAAAAGATCCAAGCAAAGCTCATCCAAGATACCCAAGATCCTAAACACTACGAGACCACTTTGTGTCCATTGTGAAGGCTCACATTCTGTCCTCGTCCATGTCAGCACCACGAAGACCTACGGATGACCAACTTCCACCTAATCAAGTAGTCTCTATCTGTCTAACCGTCCATGAAAAAACATTGCAAACCACTAAGTATCCTCTAGTATCCCATGCGAAGAACAATCTAGAGAATGGCCGAGTAAAACTCTGCCATCCAAACTCCAGCCACGAATATGTGGTGTAATAAAAGCTTCTAATCACTTGAACATTATGAGCTAACCTAGGAGGCTCTCATACCAAATTAAGATTCATGGTACCTAGGGAGGCTCATATATATCAAGCAATGCATAACATGATTAAGAGTATAGACAGTTGAGTATAGACACTTGAGTAATATAGTTTTATGCAAGATTAATTAGCTCACAAAGTCATAATAATTATCTATCTATGTTGTGTGAAGATACACTAACTGGCCTATCGATAAATTTGATGACACGTCCTCCTATGGTGCCTCCATGACATAGGACACTGAAGGTACTCCACCCATTACAAACAGCAAGTGAGAAGAGTCCTCCTAAATGACCACAAATATTGAAGTGACCGTCTAAAGCCAAAGATTTTCCAATGCAAACGGCAACTATGAAGACTCTCTTTCAGAGACGTGACTAAAAACTTCCTCGTTTGTACCTGTGGCATGATGCAATGAAGCACCTTGGACCCGAGAAATGAAAATTGTCATGTCATATTTCAAGGTGAGATCAATGTGGTGATTTTGTTTTGTGCATTGAGCATTGCAGAGGTAACAAAGAGTTGATGGAGATAACCTACTTGGATGTGCATGCTCTAGAGGCACTTGAATGAATTAGCCCCTCTTTGGAAGCTATAAATGCAAGCATGCTCCTCCTCTGCAAGATAATCCAAAAAGAGAACAAAGCTAAAACAATATCAGCATCAAACTACTGCTTTGGAGATTCTAGAAAATAGGATAAAAAGTAACAAAATTTTTCTAGAATAGTTGCCCCCAAGATTTTGGAAATTAAAGATGCCTCTTTCTAGATTTGGCTTATAATGCTCAAGACTCTATTCCTCTCACAAAGGAGAGAGAGAGAGAGAGAGAGAGAGAGAGAGAGAGAGAGAGAGAGATTGTGTGTGTGTATGTTTTAACCATTATATGTCTTAACTTTGTGTGTATGTATATGTTTGTGTGTGTGTGTGTGTGTGTGTGTGTGTGTGTGTGTGTGTGTGTGTGTGTGTGTGAGAGAGAGAGAGAGAGAGAGAGAGAGAGAGAGAGAGAGAGAGAGAGAGAGAGAGAGATTGAACTATAATATTTATGGGAGAGTGTGTGTGTGTGTGTGCGTGTGAGACAGAGAGAGAGATTGAAGTAGGCCGTGCATGTGCGTGCACGTGCATCTATGTGTGTGTGTGTGTGTGTGTGTGTGTGTGTGTGAGAGAGAGAGAGAGAGAGAGAGAGAGAGAGAGAGAGAGAGAGAGAGAGAGAGAGATTGTTTTCTCTTTGTGTGTGTGTGTGTGTGAGAGAGAGAGAGAGAGAGAGATTCAATTGTGATATTTATGAGAGGGACCATAGTAGTAAGCCGTGTGTTGTTCTACGCTTTACCATAATGCATGATGCTAATACCTAAACCAAATATGGAATACATAAAACATCTAGCCATTTAAAAGTACAAGTAAACCATAAAAAATACAACCCATTTTTGAACATGCTAAAATATCTCAAAAAACACTATTTTTTAAACCAAAAAGAGCACGAGCTCTTAAAAAGCTCAAAAAACTGTTAAAAAGTGCAAGTTTTACACTTCAATACTTTGAAAGATGATAGAGTTGCTCATAAAATCACACATTTTTTGAGAAAAAAATACTCAATTTGTAATAAAATAATAATGTCCACAAAATTGGTTACAATGAGAGGTCTTATGCCTCTCGTGTTAAATCTTTGACTTTCTCCAGAAGAATTTTTTTGGTTTGTTCTCGTAGATGACCCGACTTTTTCAAGGTAAAACCATAAACAAGAACTTCCACATCCTCCATGCTTAGGCTATCCACGCGACGTTGACTACGATTTGCTTTCTTTCCCTTTTTATCTACTCGAATCATCTCTGGATAATATTTTCCTGATAATGCATCATCTCCATTGACCTTGTACCAGTGGACCTCAATTGAGCTTACTTTTCCATTTTCCTCAAGGACTTTAAGTACCTTTGCCAACCAAAAAGGACATCCGCTTTCATCATTTGTTGCTAACATTGCAATCATTGCACCTATAGTAAGCTCCTCAATATTTCCTTCCCACATTTCCTTCTCTTGCAGCTGTCATTGACTAGTCCTTCTAGCACCAACATACGCTTCACGAGTCTCCCCATGCACCATTGTTTGCAATTCTTCAGGCAATTCTGTTTGTTGATTTGGCATTTGAATATTATTATCATGGTCTTCAAGTTCTTGTACCCTCCAAAGAAAGGGCTCCAGATTCATCAGTGATTTTGAATTGCTTTGAACTTCCTCAATCAAGATTTCTTGCTCATGAAAAAATGTATTCCACCATCCAACTGAGCAAGCTGGAAAATACACATGTGTTGATTGTATGGTCTCTTTAATTTCTATCAAACATTGCTGATAAAAATTGATGGCTCGCTTTTCTTTTTGAGCTTTTGCTGCTTCAATGCTTGATGCCAAAAGCATTTTTGCTGCCTGAAGAATTTGTCGTTCTGGGACACTGAGTAAAAACTTCAAACCATCCTGAGGATGCCATGCCTCTAAGTTAGAGTACTTCTTACACCACAAACGTGTTTCAGCTTCTTTTTCTTTTATTTTGAATTGATGTTGGAAACTATGGTCATTAAGCTGAGCGAATGCAGGGCTTGCAAATTCTCCACCTGTTGCAAACTCTCTAAAATCATAGGTGCCTTTTAAAACATGAATTTCTGGCACAGGATCATAAGCTTCTTTAAGAATTATGCACACCTCTGTAAGGTCAAATGTACTTTTCTTAGCAAGTTTGACTAAAAACCTGCTAAACATCTAATCAATTTGATCATGAGTGTGACCCACCAACAAAAATCCAAGTTTGACCTTTTTGAAAACTTTCTGCTGTATCAACGTACTCAAATAAGCAAGCACTATTTGATTTTTGTTTTCCCTTGCGGTATTATCTAGCTTCACATAAAGTGTGCCAGGCAATTCTCCTTGCCATTCACTTACTATTTTCTGAATTATGGTGATGGTCAAGTTAGGGTCGTTGTGTAAATTTGGAAAGTTTATAAAAACTTTCGACGTCGTGATGCCGTTAAAGATGAGGGCTCCAACATCTCTTTTGGCTTTGAGCTCTGCACAAATTTGACAAACCCCCATTCTAGTTTTCTTGGGAATTTTCTCCAAACTCTAAGAAATGAAGTTAATGAAAGAAATGACATGTTCTCTCCTTTCAGCGTTTCCACGTAGAGGTTGTAAACTTCTCCCTTTGTAAAATTATCAGGCAAATGGGTGAATTTTGAATTTGGCATGCGCTCACCATTGTAAGTGACAAATTGTTCCATCCAGCTCTTGAGAAAACACAGCTGAGGAGCGTCACGTGTACTAAATGAGTACCGTGAATCTTCTTCCATCCGTTGCAACCGCTTTAAGATCTTTTGCATCCACTGATTGCTTAAACAAAACACTTGAAGAAAACACTTTCGACACACAATCGTGCCGGAAACTGTATATTTTATCTTCTCTCCAGACCTTAATAAAAAACCATGTAATGCTGTATTCTCTTGAGCACATTTTAAAGCAAAGAAGTTTTCACGTTCCTACTTAATTTTTCTGAATCCAAGTGTCCTCAAGCAGTTTTTTTACAACAATACACCCTACATGTCTCTCTCAATGCATTGCGATGCAAAAACTTGTCTTTTCTTCTCAAGGGAGTGCTTGTCTCCACACGAAAAGGCTGAACTAATGATGGAGAAACTGAAACATCGGTATCATAATTTAATAAATTAGCAAATAGTGGGCTTGTAACATCATCATCCGTGATAGATTGGCTCAGACTTTTAGGAGCGAGTACGGATACAAGCACTTGAAAAGAGCAAAACAAGCTTGAGAGAGAATTTTGTTGTCCTGCCACCATGACTAGGAACTTCAAACCTCTAAGTTTCTCTAAAAAGCAATGGTCTAAGCTACAAAGTGGAGTGTAATCTCAAATCCAAATAACTTACTTTTAATGGTTGGATTCAAAAATAATATTATTAATTTAAATATTAAAAATTATTAATTGTTGTAAAAAATGGGACTTAAAAGATGAGAGGATGTCCTTTTTAGACACACATTCCAAGGGTCTGCCCCTCCACTAAGAGAGCCACAAGAGCGTTTTTTTGAATTTGGAGCATTTTTCTTGAGTTTAATTGTGTAAGGTATGCATTTTCTTAATTACTTTGTTATTTGCTACAATTTTGAATTTTTCTTTCATTGTTGTCATTTGGTTCAAAGTTTGCTACGAGGAAATTATGGCTAGGAAGAAAAACAAAAACATTATCTAGGGAGGTAAGTGATTTCAAAAATAGACTTTTTTTTAAAAGATATTTTTTTGAAAGAATTATTTGTCTTTTAAATAAAAAAATACCAAAAAAGAAGATTTCATATGTAAATTAAGAAAAAAAGAGATTGAAAAAATAATATTTTATAAAATAAAGATTTAATCACAATAATTTTTGAAAATTATAATGGCTTCATTTTTTAAAAAGCTAATTCTTGTGTTGTATTCTGGAATACAACACAAAAATCGATAAGTTGCCATGTTTCTTGTGTGTATTAAGTAGTTTGTATTCTAGAATACAAAGCTTGAAGTCACATTTTTAAAAATTTAACACTTATGCACTTTGAGGTTGTATTCTAGAATCCATTGCTTGTACAAGTTGTATTTTGGAATACAACTTCTCTCAACACTTGAGTTGTATTCTAGAATATGAAGCTTTAACAATCTGTATTCAAAAATACAATTTTTCTCTATACTTGAGATTGTATTCCAGAATACACAGCTTCAACAAGCTATATTCTAGAATACAACTTCTCTCTGTGCACTTGAGTTGTATTCCATAATACACAGCTTCAGCAAGCTATATATTGGAATACAACTTCTCTCTACACTTGAGTTGTATTCTAGAATACAGAGCTTCAATAAGCTATATTCTGGAATACAACTTCTTTCTACACTTGAGTTGTATTCCAGAATACACAAGTTCATTAAGTTGTATTCTAGAATACAACTTCTCTTTACACTTGAGTTGTATTCTAGAATACACAGCTTCGGCAAGCTGTGTTCTACAATAACCCAAACTCAATGTAAACCATTAGAATAGACCTTCATGCAAAAAGAATGTGCTTTTTATCTAATTTTAGAAGACATGCAAAGAAAGCAAAAGCTCTCGAGTTCACATCGCACGCGCGCGACTAAAAAACAGCAAACTATAGTTTTAACATAAAAAATGGAGGAGGAGCGCCCCGGGAGTATTTGGATCAAGTGCCCTGGGGGTTTTACCCCCCTTTTGAAGCCAACGGAGCGGTCAAAATCTCCATCAGAGCAACGTAGCAGAAGATAGATTTTGGGGGTAAATTTTTCTCAAATTGTGTTAAAGAGAAAGAGGTTCTGTAAGTACTTTGGTGATAAAAAGGGTCCTAATTGTTTTGGGTTTGATCTATTCATCTCTTAGTACTTTCTCCTCTCTTTTATATCTCTGTATTATGTTTTGAAGCTTCTTGTGAGTTGTATTCTGGAATACACAGCTCTAGAAAGTCATTTGTTGAAATTCAATTACAAAACACATCTTTGGAGGAAAATAACCTGTTGTATTCTAGAATACATCTCTCTCCCTCTTTATCTCTAGTGTGCTGAGGATCTCTCTCTCTTACATCCCTATCTCATGTTTGCTTACACATCTAGGTCCGTACTTGCATGGAGATTAACACTCTGTCTCTCTCTCTCTCTCTCTTTCTCTCTATGTCTATTTGTTCTCTTTCACTTTTTGTCTTTCTCGTTTGTTTGCCCTACATACACGTTTGCTAATCTTAAATGTTGTTTCACTTAACAAATCATATTTTTTCATGAGAAATATGATTTTGTCTCTGTTTGTTTATCTTAGATAATGATTTATATTGTCTTTTTTAGGATTAAAATGGCCTCGCCAATACGTGATGCTCGAACTGCTAAGAAGGAAAAGAAAAGTAATCAAGCAACTGCATCTATCCCTATGGGTGGCTCAGGACGTTCAAGAGTCTTGACACCTTCCCGATCTCAACCTGCTCCAATTAGTCCTCACTTTCAAACACCTCGAGTGACTGTGACTCTTCCAAACCCTGATAGGCATCCAAGTGAGCCAAAAAGATAACTTTTAGCAGCTCACCAGTTTCCAGAGTTACAAGATCAACCACCATCAAGCAGAATGGTTTTAGCTACTCATGGACTTCCTCCATCATCTCAAGGAAGCACACCTTTAACTCAACATTAGTAGAAAAATTCTTCAAGCATCGAAGCTACAACTCTTTGGAGTAGTGCAGCAAGAGGTAAAGCACGAGAAGGATTTGCTTAGACAATTCACTTTGGCATGGTAGGTAAGCACAAAACAATCATTGTGCCAAACACACCTTTCCTTTCTATTGCTGAAGAAAAAGGAGACTACTCTGAAAATACAAAGTATTTAACTTATGGTCGCATTGTTGAAGTCAAAGAAAGTATATCTCGTGGGATCATTCATCATCTGGTAGACAACAACAAAGGGAAGTTTCTTGCAGTTAGAGTTTTCTCTGCAGATTTTAGGCTTGAAGAGATGAATCCTGTTTCTACCCACCAGCAAGAGTTTAAAGATGCAATGATTACTCGCAAACGGGTATGGATGTCTTTCTCTTGACCTTTTTTTCATTAGTGTTAAAAAAATTTCTTATCTTTGTGTATTCTGGAATATATAGAGAACTGTTATTCTTTTTCAAGTTTGTTTGAGTCATGTCTTTCCAGCTCATATATTAGAATACATAGAGGTCTAGTCAACTCTAGTTTGCATGTATTCTAATATACATGAAGTTTGTCTAGTCTAGTTTGTATGTATTCTAGTGTATGCGTAGTTCTAAAACTTCTTGTCTTTGTGTATTCTAGAATACGTTGAGAACTATTCTTTGTTTTTTAGTCTATTTAATTCTTGTGTTTCTAGCTCATATCTTGAAACACTTAGAGGTCTAGTCAAGTCTAGTTTGCATGTATTCTAGTATACAAGAAGTTTGTCTGCTCTAGCATATGCTAGAATGCATTCTAGTATACAAGTAGTTTGTCTTGTTTAGTTTGAATGAATTTTAGCAAGAAGGAAGTTTGGCTTACTTTTTATGTCTGGTTTAATGAGTTTACCATGTATTCTAGTATACAGAGATATGGTTATAGTGTTCTTACTTTTCCATAAGTTACGCTTTGGTTCTTACTTTTAAGTTCACTCTATCAAGTCTTCAAATCCTCTTCTACTTAGAATGAAATTTTTTTTTTAATGTAGTCTTTTTCTGAAGCATTTCAAGAGTATCATGACAATTTGTACAATACCAACCACTCCACCACTGATGATTCTGATTATGAAGAGAATGAAGGTACAAACATAGATGACTCAGAGGAAGATGTTGAAGTTCTTGAAGAGACTTCTAGGTCAAAGTCTCAAGATGTGAGTGATACTTTGCTTTCTGGACTTGGAGCTCCAAAGTCTGATCCTTCAGAATCTTCTGGACTTAATACCATAAGAAATAAAGCCAAAAGGTTTCATATGGTTGATGAGAGACCCTTAATTTTACTGGTGTCTAACATAGAACGTCCTCCATTGGATCCTGTTTCAAATAAGAGACCACTAGAAGTTCGAACCATTGTCCCTGGACATGTGAGTAATCTTAAAGTAATGATGAAGGAGAAACCAACAACAAATGTTTTACCCCTTCTTGTTCTTGTTAACAAAGAGAGTTTTGAGAGATCAAAAATCAATCAATACAAATACTTTGTCTTGGGAGAAAATCATTCTCTCATTCTAAAAAAGAGTTATGTGTGCTGAGTATCCTCATGTAGAGAGCTATAAGACAGTCCTAGGATGGGTCTATGCTGGGTTAAGTGATGATGATGCAAAGCTACTTGGCCCTTGATCACAACATTGATTCTGAGATGCGACTGTCTTAATTACAAAAGATAAGATTTTTTCACAACAACGAGTGGATCAATAATATTCAGCAAGGTCATAAAGTTGATGAAGCTTTCAAAATCAAGCTTTGTGAGCAAGTTGGCCTTGTCACAAAGAAGTCAAGCAAAGCTAGATGCTCTTGAAAAACAAATGTTCGAAGTCATGACAATTTCTTTCAGTTGGCCTTTCGTGATGGGGAGATATGGGATCTGCAAAGAAGACATTTTCAAGCTTTGGGAGGAAGGTAAAATCAAAGGGCAAAAAAGTACAGCTCCCACCACCTGGAAGTCAAAAGGGCAAAGGAACAGGGAATGAGGACACTTTGAAGCCAATTCTTGAAGAAATGCGTATGACAAATTGGCGAGCAATGCAAGGAATACGCGAGAAAAATATTATCATACCCATCTTGGCACGAGTGAAAGGAGGTTCTTTGACACTCGATGAAATGGCAAAGGAATTAGAACAGTACGTTCCTAAATCTACTTATTTTATTTCATCTAAAGTTGTTTTTTCATTTTGTGTTTTTTTGAAATAGGCAAAAGACTTTCTTGTACATGCAAAGAATTATGATTGAAAAACTTAATTTGCAAGGATTGGAAACGAGGTTCAAATGTTTCATCCCATCACTAGTCAGCCAAGCTCCTTAGAGCGTTTCATTTCTCTTTTCAAAAATGCGGTAAGTAAACTACATATTTGAATAGATTTTTTTTATTTGAGTGTTTTTTAAGGTTTTGTAAAAATTTAGATCAAATATTTTAAAATTTTGATTTTGCTTTTTGTGATCTAGTCAATGTGTATTCTAGAATACATTTAATGTTTGCTTATTTTCATTTTAACAAGTCTCGAGCACCTCGTGCTCCCATAAAGAGCATTCCTCAAGAGTTTGAGCAACATTTGAGTCGCGCAAGGGCAGAGCGGAAGAGACTAGAAGAGGCACAAACTTTGAGACCATTCAAAAGGCAAATATTTTCATTTCTGATGATGTGTTTGCAGAACCAGTTCAATATTTATTCATGAAGGCAAAGTAGAGAACATGGAATCGTTTGTGACTACACAACATTTAACTTTAGCCATTGCTGATGCTCTGTATGGATTTAAGGAACCACACTCAATACACGACGAAGTAAAGTACAGTGTAAGTGCATATAAAAGAGTCATCGATGCTTTCAAGAAGGTCACAACGGCTGAATCATGGGCACTGGTAATTTTTCATGGTCATGATCAAATCTCTACTACAGAGAAAGCATTCGTTGTTGACAATTAAATGGTCCATCAGAGCTATGCATATGGTATGTGAAATTTCAAGGATTCTTTTGCAAATTACAAAAGCTTAAGTTAAAGCCTAACTTTTTCTTTTGTAGGACAAAGCAAACATCAAAGTCTATAAGCTTAATAGACTTTCTTTTGCTGCCGAGTTTGCTACCATTGGTTTCTGGTCTCCTGCGGGTTTGAACAGTAAAGGAAATTTTAATTTTGCTTTTAAACCTAATCGAACAAATATTTTTGAGACCAGGCGTGTGTCGAAAGCTGAGGGATCTTTTTGGTGATTCAAATGAGATCATGAATCCTTATCAAAAACCACAACTTTTGATGATGGATTTAATTGAGCTTCTATCTTTAAAAGGAGAGTGGATCATGGATCTTTTTGCGAGGACAGGTAATCATGCAACCTTAACTTTTTACATATTTTATATTGCTCATTTAAGTGAGCTTTACCATGTTGATTCTTTTTTTCTTAGGAACAACCACTATTAGTGCTCTTAAAAAAGGAAGGAATGTTGTTGCTGTTGAGCTAGATCTAGTTCAAGTTCGTTTTATTCAACAACGAGTCAACAACGAGTCACTGTAATGAAAGAATTGCCGGACGAGTTTCAAGAGGTTGGAATGAAAAACAAGGCAGCAAACCCAAGAGTGGTGGATGTATCTGGAGAACCTCAGCCTCCCTTTGGACCTGATGTGATGAAATGCACTTTGCAAATCTTGAGCCTTATGAAGATCCACATACTGTGGATATTGATATTCCTCTTACGGAGTCAACACCACTCATTGTAGGACCACGCGAGCAAACTGATGAAGAAGTTAGTCAATGAAGAGGAGGAATTTCTTGTGCTAGAATAGATTTAGACACTTGTAGTTTCAAACAATTTTTGGTATTTAAATCCTCATTTGGGGGTGTTCAAGGATTTCTAGGTTTTGAGAGTGTTTTGAACAACATTTGTTTGTATTCAAAACTAGCATCACAAATCTTTTTGAGGAGATTGTATTTTGAGATAGGTTCAAAAAATTGGTCAAATGTTGTCACTATTGAAGCATTTATAGGAATTGTCTCGTAATTAGGCTTGTTTTTTAATCAATGAAGATTAATTTAATCATGGCATTGAAGTTGTGCGGCAGTAAAAGTAGTTATATTTTGCTTTCTAGTAAAAGTAGTTATAAAAGTAGTTATATTTTGCTTTCTAGTAACGATAGCAATAATTTTGTGTTCAAAGTGAAGCTCTTTGTTGTGAGTCTCTAATGCAACTTTTGTGTCATGTTTTTTTGTTTGAAATATTCTAAGATTTTGTAGTTGATAGGCTTGTACTTAGACATCAAATAGTGGAAAATTTGGCAAATTTTTAATTTAGCGAATGAATCACTTGCAAGTATGTTTTAAGTTAAGCAAAAAAGTCTCTTTTTAAAGTTCTACTTTATTGGGCACGTCAAAGATTCTTTTGGTGCTAGATTTGGATTGTTTTTAAAGGATTTTTTTGGTCTCTCAAAACTACAACTCACGATCGGTTGTATTTTCAAATGGTTGGGTGTTATAAGTTATTTACATATGAACATGTCTTTTACATGAGAGTAATGCATTGAACATTTCTTTTACATGAGAGTAATGCACAAACATGTTCATTATCTTAATACATAATGCTTACACATAGTTTAATGCATTATGTAATAATCTTATTCCATAAAGCTTAAAAATTAAGCTTAAGCATGAGTCTTAATGTTTATACTTAAGCTGGTGATCAAATGACATAGGAGATACATATAACGGGCTTTGGGATTACAAGAAAGTCATGATGTTTTGATGAGCTTGCTTCAGTTGTTGGTCAAATGTCACAAGAGGTGACAATAATCTTTCTTTATTGTTGTTATACCTTTTTGAAAGAGATCTAAAGTGCAGATACTCCCCCATAAAACTTTATGCATGAGTGTGTGTGTGTGTGTGTGTGAGAAAGAGAATGTTGAAGAGAGTTTTTTTTTAATGTTGGAAGTTTTTAAAAATGTTTTTTTAATTTCAATAGCAAAACTGTTTGGTGTGTGTTGTGTGTATGGAGGAGAGATAAATATGTTGGTGAAAGTATTTTTTTAAATAGCAAAATTGTTTGGGTGTGTGTTGTGTGTATGAGAGAGAGATAAATATGTTACTGAAAGTGTTTTTTTAAAAAGTGAAGTATTTTTAGGGTTAAAGAAATTTAAAATACTTTAGTTGTTTGAACAAAGTGTGTGTGTGTGTGTGTGTGTGTGTGTGTAAGAGAGATAAATAATTTAGTTGTTTGAATAAGAAAAGTGTGTAAGTGTGTGTGTGTGTGTGTGTGTGTGTGTGTGTGTGTGTGAGAGAGAGAGAGTACTATGAAGTATTCTCTAATTTTAAATATGTTGAAAGTTTTTTAAAAATATTTTTTTAATTTCACTAGCAAGTGTGTTTGTGTGTGTTTGTGTTTGGGGTTTGATTGTGTGTGTGTGTGTGTGTGTGTGTGTGTGTGTGTGTGTGTGTGTGAGAGAGAGAGAGAGAGAGAGAGAGAGAGAGAGAGAGCACATCAGAACATTCTTTATTTCTCTTTTAATCTCATCAAGTGTGTTACCACATCTAAACAGTTTATAATATTGGTGTGCTTGGCTACCTAAGCTAGAAACATTCCATTTATTAGACTATTACCTTTGAGATTATAGAGAGAGTTCTAGAGAGAGTAGTTCTTTTACAAACTATAGTAGCCTTAGAGAACAGTTCTTTTATTACCTGAGAAACGTGCTTTTGAAAAAGTTAAATAAAATTTATGATATGCTAATACATTAAATATAGAGAGATAGTTATATGTATCTCTATGATAGTTTTCTAGGAGGAATCTACATGTGTATAGGTAGGTTTCTAGGGTTAGTTATATGTTAGCAAAGATATAAAGAGATATTTGTAGAGCCTTAAGATATTAATTTTGAATTTCAACAAATGGAGATTCAAAATGATGCGAAGGATTCTTCCAATGAAGAAGTAGCTTTGTCTACTCCACTGGAGTTGATGAATGTTCGAGCTGCAAAACATCTTGGTAGGTCAAGGTCTCCATCCAGACAACCAAACTCTAAACGTCTATCAGGTTGCTTGCAAGGAGTACTTAGATGCTCTTTGGGATGAGATCCATGGAAGTGGCAACTAAAGGGGAGATACGCTAAGAGACGAGTTGTCTCATCATCTCCACCGCATCCTTAACAGTAATGGTCGGATGGAGGCTAACCAACTAGACATGATTTCTTTCATGAAGAATATGCATGTTGAAATTGGGGAACGTCTAGGCGGATGTAATGGGCAATGTAAAGAACAAGTGGATTCTCTAAAAGAGCAAGTACATACTTTAGGCTTGGAGGTATCGAGTCTTAAGATATCTGTTAATCGACTCAATGCTATTATGAAAAAGATGAGCCGTATGTTAGAAGCCTGGGTAGTTGCCTAGAGTTTTTGTGAGAGTAATGATGTTTTTACTCAAGGGACAAATTGTATTGCAACTTTCAGATTTGGCTCTCCCTTTTGACGATATCTATGAATTTTTTATTTTCTCTAATTTAATACTTCTCTCTTTTATTTTTTTCTCTCGCACTTTTTTTTATTGTGTCTCAACTTCTATTTCCTCTCTCTCTCTCTCTCTCTCTCTCTCTCTCTCTCTCTCTCTCTCTCTCTCTCTCTCTCTCTCTCTCTCTATCTATCTAACTATCTCTATGATTGTATATGTTATTACCCTTTATCTCTGTAAGAGATGGATTGTATATACTATGCTCACTTATTTATGTAGGAAATGGTTTGTATATGTTATAGTCACGTATGTATTAAAAACTTCTCTAAGAATTATATTGTTATTGAGTTGAGTCTATCTGGAGCAGGGTCACATGTGTGATAATGGCTATTATGAAGTAGAATATTATGTTGGTGTTTCGAAGGAGATTTGAAGATGGTTAGGAGCTGTATATACTTGAGTTTGAACCAAGTTCGTTGGCTTCGAGTTTTGGATGCAACACGTGTGTCTGCTCGTAATCGTTCAAGGACAAGGGCTTGCATTCGAAAACAAAATGTTGCTAATTTAATGGATTACTTTAATGAAAACAAAATTGGAACATTTGGAAGGGTTAAAAATGAGGAGGAACATAGAGGAGTCCATGGTGGAATCCACTTACTCACAAGAAATAGAGCAATTGCCAATGCTATGGTACTTCAAGAACCTATCAATGAACATCAAAATGCACAGACATAGAGAGATATAGAATGAGGCTCTTTTTCGTTTGATTTAAATGAGCCACCTATGGATGATAATTTTTATTCTATTTGTTGTGTCGGTGGTGATGTGAAAGATATTAAATTCGAATATCACTCTATAAGGCGTGTGTTTTCATTTCCTCGAAATATTAAGCACCCAGCAACTAGGGTGGTGTATTTCGGAGATTGCACTCTTCACTCATTTTAGGAGCCCTTACTTATAAGTGCCATTTTTGTAATGCACTAATTTGGAAATGTGAGGCATCTAGAAAGCTAAGACAATATGTGGGTAAACACTGCTGTGTGGAAGTGGGAATATCTCTTTACTACCTTTGAAAAATCCACCTCCTGCATTGGCTAAGTTACTACCTGGTAATGATAATGCAAGAAAGGAATACAGAAAGAATATCCGCTCTTACAATAATGCCTTGGCATTTGTTTCACTGGGTGCTCACTTGGATAATCAGTTCACTGGGAGGGGAGGAGTATTTAATTTTCGAATCCATGATGGTACTACCCATCATAGTGTTGGTTCTATAATACCTGATGAAACACGAGATGTAGCTCCTCAATTTGCCCAACTATATGTGTATGATATAGAGTATGAATTAGAGAATAGACTTCATGGGATGCCTTCTTTAAATCATAACGTACACTTGAGAGATTGCAAATAATAATGTATGGATATAATTCGTATACCTGTGCACTTTGTACAATGAGAGAAATGTTACAGTCAAGTCCACATGTAGATTTGAGAATGGTCATGACTGAAGTGTGATCAATGATCAACTTCAAGGAAATACTTGGTTCCTACAAGAAGTGAGGCAGCAGCTATCATGCCGGGTCAAGGGGATGATTTACATGTGGGACATAGAGATATTCAAATAGTGTCGTGCTATAAAAAAAATATCTAACCTACACCATTCGTATATGCCTCTATTATATGTTCTTCTATTTCCTCGAGGAGAGGATGGTTGGCATGTTGGAATTTCACTCAATGGTAGGAATAGACAAGGTTCAAATGAGGAGCCAAAGACCGTAACTCAACGACAATATTATGCATATAGACTACAGATAAGGGAAGATACAAATGCTTGCCTTCTGCACGGTGGTCGACTATTTCAAATAGTACATTGTTGATGCATATAGTAGCATGGAAGAATCTAGATTAGTATGGATACGCAATAATCAGAAAGCATTACATGCTGAAGTATACCAAGGTCTTGCAGATATGGTTGATTGAAGCGATGGGGTCAATAGAGTCTCTGGGAGCATTGCTGGACTCAGGGTAGTTCTACCATCTTCATATACTAGGGGGCCTAGATATATGGATCAATTGTACCAAGGTTCAATGGCAATCATTAGGAAGATAAGTAAACCTGACCTGTTTATTACCTTCACTTGCAATCCTAAGTGGGATGAAATAACCAATGCCTTACTGCCGGGTTAGGTTGCCCAAGATCGACCTGACTTGATAGCTCGGGTCTTTTAATAGAAACATAAGGACATGATGCACTTATTGTGGTAAAAAAAGAAATATTTGGAAAGGTGTTGGGATTTGTTTCTGTTATTGAATTTCAAAAAAGAGGCTTGCCACATGCACATATATTATTGATATTAGAAAGTGGAAGTAAACCGGTTGAGATTGCACACTATGATATGTTGGTATATGCTGAACTTCCTGATAAGACGATGTTTCTTGAGTTGCACACCATAATTAGTCATTGTAATATCTATGGACCATGTGGGGAACTAAATATGTACTCTCCTTGCATGGTTGACGGGAGACGCAAACATCGGTACCCTCAGAATTTTTATGAGACTACTGGTGTTGATGACAATGGATATCCAACTTACATGCGGAGAGATGATGGTAGTTTCATACAGGTAAAGGATCATAGGGTGGATAGTCGATGAGTTGTTCCATATAACCCTTTTCTGTCTATGAGGTATAAAGCCCATATTAACATAGAAGTATGCTCTACCATTATAGCCGTAAAGTATTTGTATAAGTATGTATATAAAGAACATGATAGAGCTACTATATAGTTGCAAGACACACATGGGATTATTGATGAGGTTAGTCAATATTTGGATGCACGGTACGTGTGCGTCAAAGGCATGCTGGCACGTATATCAATATGATTTGCACGATAAAAAGCCTTATATACAAAGGTTGCATGCCCATCTCCCGATGCACAATAATGTAATATTCAATGATCAGGATGATTTGTGTGATGTGATTAGTTGCAACAGAAACCAAAGAACATCTTTGACCGAATGGTTCAAAGCTAATCGGTTGTATACGGATGCAAGTAGCCTGCTATATGCTGATTTTCCTTCCAAGTGGGTATCGATCATGGACTAAAAGGAAAAGGAAAAATATGATCGAACGAATGTATAATGTTAGTCCGAGTGCAAGTGAGCAATATTACTTACGCATGTTACTTACAGTGTGCAAAGGTTGGAGGGTTTACGAACGGTGAATGGACATTTGTATCTCTGTTTTAAGGCTGCATGTGAAGCCATAGGAATGCTAGAGAGCGATGAGGAGTGGTATATGTGTCTCCAAGAAGCTGTATTTTAGAAAACAAGATTCATGTCATTATAATTGTTTTTTGTGAGCCTATATCCCCTAAACACCTTTGGAATAAATTCTCCACCGAGCTTTTAGATGATTTTTCCATTCCTTGGAGAACAAGCGTTTCTTTTTTTTTTGCAATTAGCTGGAATTAGAAAGTGCAAAAAACACACCCCCGTGCGTGCCATCCCTTGCGCACTGAGGGCTTGAACCCGTGACCTTGGGACTCTAGAGCAACACCTCTCTCTACTGCACTAATTTGCAGATGAGACAAATGCTAGGAAAGAGTCTATTTTTTTGATGGGAAGGAAGTCTCCTATTTGGAATAAGGTCTTGATGAGTTCTTTCACTTGCCTCATTGGCCTAGAGCTTTGTTTCATATACCCAATAGAATTTGCCACACCAAAACGAATGCCATGTGCGACAAGGCAATTATTCATAGCAAGTTCTACTACCAAAGAGCGAGAAAATTTAAAGGAACCAAATAATGAACACAAATTTAGGGATCAAGAGAACATAATATGGCATATCGAAGCCTTCAAAATACAACTTGTAAGCCACACAAAAATGAATGCCATGTGCAGCAAGGCAATTATTCATAGCAAGTTCTATCACCAAAGAGGGAGAATATTTAAAAAAAAACAGATTATCAACACAAATTTATGGATCAAGAGAACATAATATTGTAGAATGTATCGAAGCCCAACTTGTCACATTTAACTGCAGGACCAGTTTTTGCCCCAAGAAAAGCCCTCACCAAGGTTAACCATAAACTGTACCAATCAATAGTTCTTGCCCATGCAACTTGAATGCCAGGTGGTACAGTTCAAAATGACGCAAAGCCTTTAAGGGTACCTTCTGGCAATACAGCATCATCATTGCCCTCAAACACAAGATCAGCTCGAGATCAGGGGAAGAAAATTATCCAGCAATCAACCATTATCACATAAACCTGCCCCTTCCAAGTATAGCACACCTCAAGACAAGTATGCCCTTACAGATACTTCTTAATTACCTTCAATAGTGTGCACAAGTCAGGGGCTTTACAGATCTACCGCCGCTCCTTGAAGAGATCTCACCCACCTGCCCCTCGTGAGCCGGGAACCTCCCGTCCAACACTTAACCCCCCCACCCCCCATCTCAAAATGTCTATAGCAACCCTTACAACACAACCGGACAGAGCTAGCATGTTGAAGATAGCAGAAGTAAAACAAAACTCGTTCCTTCTAGCCCTAGGCTGTGTGTTCCCACAGTCCAATGAGGAGCCCCCTCCAAATCTATTAAAGCTTGAAAGCCTGTCTCAAAAAGCAGTCTTGTGCTGAATAAGCCTCTGAAGTATCGATCCCCTCTTATCAAAAGGGGAGACTCAAAAATTGTGACGGCAAGATCCTGACTATGATCTGTAGTTGGAACAGCAAGGCAGAACAAATGGAATAGACAACAATGGAAATAGTGCAACAGGACCACCGACTGGAATTAATATGATCAGGGATGCATCAATAACTCACATAATCCTTAAAGAGCTTGAAATGGAGAAGCTGCACCAGTAATTACACAAATTCGACATCTGATATTAGAACCAAGAGACTTGCAATATCTTGAAACGTGCCTTCTAATTTTGGCGTACGTTAGCAAATCTAGTAATGACTTGACATTGGAAATCACAAAGAAGAATAAGACAGCCCCAAGAATTAACATTAACCACAAATTTACATGCACAGTCTACATCCAAGCATCCATCACATGTACAGATATAGTGCAATGCCTATGCAAGAAAAAATTGAATGTACATATGCCAACTGTCTGGAGAAGGATCCATCATCGACAAGCAATGTAAAGACAGACACTAGATGATGTGTACATGTGATCTATTCCACAAAACCCGTGTACGTGAGGACTGCATTGCGGACACGGCTGAGGTCCCGGCCTTTCAAGGTTCTTCCTGCACCTTCCAACACGGAGAAGGAGGTCATCTGGCTTCTGGCATACTCACGAGCAAGGAACTCATGAGGAGGGAGGCGCTCCTCATCTTCATCTTCACCATCATCATCGTGGAGAGCTCTGGAACCACCATGGCGGCTCCTACCTTCAAGCTTGGACCAGTCCGGAATGTTGAGCGGTGCAGACTGGGGCATCATCTTCATGCGGCTTCCCCCCATAGAAGAGCTCTCGCCCTGATGTTGCTGCTGCTGCTGAACCAAGCGGGGTATCATGCGGGATGCTGAAGGGATTCTCCTGGCCGTGGCCTCACCTGATAAAACCCTAGACGTGGGGCTCCGACTTCCCGGAGAAGAGCCAGGCAACGTACCTGAAATGCTGCTAAGGCTGTTCACTGTAGAAGAGACCCAGGATGTGCTCCCATCCTTCAGCGGGCTACGGCTCTCAGGAGTCCCGGATGACCGCCTTCCAGAAATCATCCTCGGAGGCAGCAAAGCTTGCCCCCCTGACCCTTGCCCTTTGCCGCCATCCCCGTAGGGTCTGTTGCTGATCTCCATCCCCCATATCTCCTGCTCGTCCAGATCGTCCAGATCGTTGGCGTCCGTTGCTTCGGACGACAGGGACTGCACGGAGGCCGGTGAGAGGCTCATACCAAGAAACTTGTCTATCAGGCTCGACGACAACGGCTGGATGGGCCTCGCGCTGCTGCGAGCGCGGACATTCACGCTTGGTGAGGTATCCATAGACGCAGAGCTCTGTTCAATAACTAGGGTAGAGGGCTACAAGAGGTGGAAGCCCTGTTCAGATATTGGGGCTAGGTTAACCAGAAGAGGGAAGCCCAAGATGAGGGTCACGAGAACGTGTTACATGCCAAAAAGACAGAGAAGCCAAATCTTGCAGGCTTAGCAGAGGCGGATGCCATAGCTACCGCAGAGGCGTTGGCCTTCAGAGCAAGCATGCAAAATGCCGTAGCCTTTAGGGTTTACAAGAGCCTGTAGGCCTCGCACAGTTTTCCCACGTGGGCGGCCTACATAGAGATCGTTCACAAATGCAATTCTCATAAAAAAGTATCAACATCACACATTGAAAATGGTTGATGTTGATGTATGATCGTATGAAGCTCCTTGGCAAGCATATGATGATCAACGGAAGCTTCCTCATGTCACCTAACATGAGCACCTCAACAAATCATGCTCAGTCAACTTCCTTGACACATTGCCTCCTCGTTGTTCTTCCCAGTAAACAAGAACCAATCCAATTGAAGGGCAAAGTCACGTGTGCTTGAACTTGTCATGTAGATGTGGAGGTTTGTTTGGAGACTAGAACTGTCAAGTTCCCCACAATGACCTCTCGAATCCAGTGCTAGAATTTGAAGGGTGGAGTACCATTCATCCTTCACAAGAAGAGTGGGAAAAAAATCCCCCCTTCAAAAGAATGGCAAAATACAATTGTATGCCCTTCTAACCACTTTACAAAGAAATAAAAGAACCCTTCAATTGGAATTTTGAGTCACCCTTCAAATTCTAGGAGTGTGAGTCTCAGTAACATAGAACCATAAAAGTAGACAAAGTAAGCAGACTTAAGACTTTAATGATGGTTATGTAAGAACGTGCACACTGCCCCACCTCTCCATCAAAACAAATCCAAAAGCCAAAGCTTTTTTATGTTGGTTATGTAAGAACACCCTATAAGAAACTACAACCATTTAATTGAATCGCATTCTAAATAGAGAGTATGCATCATGTATCCAAAGGTCTAGAGACTAGAAACTATCAAGTTCCACAATGAGCTCTTAATAATGTTAGGACCATAGATATAGATAAAGTAAGTAGACTTATAATTTGATGATGGTGGGTGTGTAAGAACACTCCCTCCCCACCCCCATTAAAATAAACAACAAAGCTTTTTTATTTATGTAAGGACACACCTCCCCCACCCCCATTAATATAAAAACCAAAGCTTTAACCTTATGGCTAGTAATTATAACCATCCTCATTGATAGGAATGTAAATTAAAGAGGGGGGTGAGGACACGCCCTCCACCACCCCCATTAATATAAAAACCAAAGCTTTAACCTTATGACTAGTAATTATAACCATCATCATCGATAGGAATGTAATTTAAAGAGGGGGGTGTGATCATTTACATTAAAGTACAAGAAATTATAGAAGGACTACTTATAAGTTTACACATGGCCCTTTCTGAGTGACTCTAAGTGAAGAATAGACCATTGAAGTACCAAAGTCGATGCAAGGGAAGAGGCTAATTTAAAGTCGGTGGAGATTCGTATTTTCTCAAAATACACATATATTGTATTATTAAAAAGTAGGACAAATACATAAGAGATTCGTATTTGCTGACAAAACATACACTACATAGGAGATTCATATTCGCTGACAATACCTAGGTCACTGACAAAATATACAGTACACGTACACTCTATTATTAATAAAAAGTAGGACAAATATATTGGAGATTCATATTTGCTAACAATACACATACACTCTCTTATAAAATGTAGGGCATATATAGATTATAAAGTTAGCACACACATGACAACGGATATTTAAAAAAAATATAGGAACTACCTTGATGAGTGAAATCCTACCAAGACATATACACAAGCATACAAATATAATTTCTTTTGCTTTTAAGTATGTCATTAATAACTTAACACATTCATGACATATAGTAGAGAAGTTAGGACATACATGAGCATATAAATATAATTCCATATCTTTAGTATGACATTAATAACTTAGCACATATATGGCATGTACAATATAGTCGATAAGATAATTGATGTTTTTTTATAGGAACTACCTTAATGAGTGAAATATTTCAAGCCAATACCTTTAACAAAGATGTGGAACTATTGTATTTTCAAAAAGATAATGTAGTGTAATGAACTGTGGATCCTATTTCAAATAAGGATCAATTATACCAAACAACACTACTCACCAACAGCTCCACATCATGGATATATAATTGTTTTTTAATAGAGATGAATAGATAAGCGGTTTAGTCAATTTCCAGTTGACCACTTTGCATACTAGACCACTCCGAAGGACACCTTTTGTTCTAGCAACTATGAGGACCTCATTCTCCAAGAGCTGGGGAAGCTACAACTGCTACTAGGGGAGAGAGTGTCGGAACTCATGACACGAACCACAGTGCCGGTGGCCCACCTTCTAACTTACCCTGGCGACTTCATGGTGTGTCAATGTGGGTGACACAGGCCTTACACCTAGGTCCACCCAACAAAAGATCCAAGAGAGTCAACCCACACCAACCACATTGTTGGAATTTCAAGAGCTTGCCTCTGAATGTGAGAATGCGTGACTTATGTTTGAGGGTGATGTAAGCTCTGCTCATCTCCTAGTGCCACAATCTGATGACCCAGTGGCTCAACTGAAGCGGGAGGAGCTGGATGCTCTCAAAGTGAGCCAAAAACCCCTAAATGAGGAAAGCACCTTGCTCCAGCTCAAGAGGGAGATTGAAGAATTGAAGACTCAGCAAGAGGCCAAGAAGGATGTGCGGTGCACTCTATGCCCCTTGGACACATTGTCCAAGAATGCCCAAAGAGGAGGTACTGCTCCTTCTATGAGAAAGGCGAACACGACGACAAAGATTGCTACTACCTCAAAGGGTTCTGTCAGCTCCATCAGCAAACTCCTCATTCTTCCTCAACCTTCCCCAACCTTGCCCATTATGCTACAGTTGCCATGGTTGTTCCCCAAACCTTCCACACTGCTACTCTTCCTCCTTGCCAACCCACCCCTCAGGTGACCTATCTTCCTCCACTTGCACCATCCACCATGGCATCATCCCCCATGAACCGTCCTCCTCGCCCTCCCCAACCCTACAATCGCCCCGTCCTCTGCTAGATGTGGGGAATATGGTAATTACCAAAGCTACTTCCCCCTTCTTCCTGAAGGTGCTTTACCCTGTAGGCATTTCCTCGAATGCAAAGATCATTATGCATGTGAGTGCCCCCGGCAATGGGCCTCCAATTCCTCTGAATTCACATTTCCAACTCTGACCACCCACTATCTCTATGAGACATCCTCTATCCACTTGCTCCCTCCTTCTCCCACCCTTGGTGTGTCCGTCACACCAACTACAACCACTCATGAGGATCTACCATCTACCATCGTGGTCACCCGATCACAATGGAAGGCCATGCCTAGGCAACTAGGGGAGGAGCCTGCTAATAACCCTCTTCCACTTCCCCATACAGTCATCGAATCAGTCCTTTGTACAAGCTTTCAAGGACCTCCATAACCTATCTTCTATGCCAGCCCCCTCCCCACTTACACCTCTCTATGGAGGATCTCCTCAAGGCAAATACATTGTTAGTAAACCTACTTGATCTTCTTCGGATTAGCCCCAACGTACATTAGTGTCTCAGTACACTACTTGAGAAGATCCATGATATGCCAACCAATCATAGTGATGGGCAGTATAGTGGGTTCCCACTTCCTACAAATGTTGCTGGTTGCATGGGTATCAGCCGTAAAATAGCCCTTCCCTTACTGAATATCGGAGCCCCTGCCTCTTTGTGGAGATTCATGGTACCCCTCTTATGCAGTTGGTTTCAAGGTGACGTGCCTAGCCAACTTTAGTGTTCAAGGTGATGTGCCTAGCCAACTTTTGTGTTTGGATGTGGTTGACCAATGAGAGGTGACCCCCATCGGCCTGGTAGAAAAAGTTACCGTTGTTATCGTTCCTCCTAGACTTTGTGGTGATCTGACTTCTTGAAGTCAAAGGGGCTTACTCATTCCTCATTGGTCGTCCCCCCTGGCAAAAAGTACAGGTGTTCTGCACAATTGGGGTTCCGACCCATTATGGATTCCTCGAGATCATGGCCCATAGGAGCTCAAATTGGAGGAAGGCTTGGATGAAGGGATACGTGGTGCCACAGTAGCCCCTACCTCTTTTGCAAACTCTTCTCCTCCGACATCAAGGCTCCACCATGACGAAGGCATTATCTCTCACAGTGATGAGTTGGAACTCCTTGTTTGGCTCCAGGTAGCGAAAAGTTTTACATACGGAGAGCCCCCAAAAAGGAGGGTTAAATGAGCCCACCCAAATCTCCATCTTGGGAGGACCCATCTTGACTCGAGCCAAGCATTGCTCTGCAGGAACAAGAAATTTCTTGTAGCTGCCACACCTGTGCCCAACTCCCAACCTCAAAGGTTCCCCTACCTTCCCAACCCTCACTTCCTTGTTGACCTCAGCTTTGCTCCTGCCCCCCTTCACTCGTCTAGTCAACTTCACTACTAAGCATGCCTAGTCCCCCTTATGCTCGACCCCATCTATCCTGTCGGTCACGTGATTTCATCTCGGTCAACTTCACTACTAAGCATGCCTAGTTCCCCTTATGCTCCACCCCATCTATCCCGCCATCACCCGATTTCATCTCGCTCAACTTCACTACTAAGCATGCCTAGTTCCCCTTATGCTCCACCCTATCTATCCCACCGTCACCCGATTTCATCTTGGTCTTCAACCTTACCTCCTCTCCCACCCACACCATAAGCACCATCTGTGAATCTTCTTCCTCTTCTACCCACACCATATGGTCCACTCATGAATCTCCTTCCACTCTACCCACGCCATCATGGACACCCTTCTGACTCAGACACAACCTCCCCTTTCCCTTGCTACATCTGTCGACCCTCCCCTTGGCCCTCATGCTCTTTGGCTAAACCCCTTCCCTTTGCCTCCCTTTTCTGACTCAGACACAACCTCCCATTTCCCTTGCTGCATCTGCTGACCCTCCCCTTGGCCCTCATGCTCATTGGCCAAACCCCTTCCCTTTGCCTACTTACCTCATCCATCGACTCCCTTCTCTTCCTCCTCTGACAACCCCCCTTCCTCTTGCCTCTCGTCAGCCAACCCCCCCCTCTGACTCCTCTAACACACCCCTTCCACCATCCTCCCTTTCACACAATCTGAATCACCTTTCGTGCTTGCCCATCTTCAACTTTGATCACAAACCAATCATGATCTGCACTCTCTGTTCCTCCTTGCCAACTCTCTTTGTTCAACTCGTCATTGCCATCTCTCTTTCTAGCAGACCATCAACCTTTAGCACCAAAATGTTAGCCACTCTTGGTTTTGATGTTGAGCTCCTAAATATCCTATAGCTCCACCGATGTAGAACATCGATCTTGCCTCCTTGTCTTCACACTAATAAATGGTTCAGTTAGGTCATCGAGGTGTCTATAATGTCTTGCAACGACACGTATCACACTTGTTTGGCTAACCAAATCAAGCTTCTCTGTGGTACAGTTCACCTCAGATTACACTCAAGGGAATTGAGTTCATGTTCCAATGTGGAAGGCGGTTGAGTGCACAACCTTCCAGTGGCATTCTCCTTTCCTCTCTATTTTTTTCCTATAATCTATCTTTCCAGGTGTGTATCCTGTGGTGGCAGACTCCTCTCTTCTTCCCTTCCTTTCTCAGTCTCCTTTGGCGGATCCCTCTCTTCCTCTCTTCTCCTCAATCCTGTGGCAGAGACACCTCTGTTCTGCCCCTCTTTCTCAATCCTTTGTGGTGTGCTCCCTTTTAGTCATAAATCTACCTTTCTCTCTCTCGGATTCAGTGGTCACTACATTTTCTCTCTCTCCAATTTAGTGGTAAATCTAGCTTCTCTTCTCTTTATCTCTTTCCAATTCTATGGTAAATCTCTCTTTCCCCTCTCCGATTCTGTAGCCATAATGTAATCTATATATCTCTTTCTTTCTTGGTGCCTTTTTCTCTGACTTTGAACCTCCTGACTCCTCTCCTCTGACCCTTATGAAATCTATTAACTCCTCTCCTCCAACCCCTTTGAATCTTCTGACTCCCTCCTTTGAATCTTCTGACTCCCTCCTTTAACCCCTCCGAATCTTTTGACTCCTCTCCTCTAACTCCTCCGAACCTCTTGACTCCTCTCCTCTGACCCTTATGAAATCTATTAACTCCTCTCCTCCGACCCCTTTGAATCTTCTAACTCCCTCCTTTGAATCTTCTGACTCCCTCCTTTAACCCCTCCGAATCTTTTGACTCCTCTCCTCTAACTCCTCCGAACCTCTTGACTCCTCTCCTCTGACCCTTATGAAATCTATTAACTCCTCTCCTCCGACCCCTTTGAATCTTCTAACTCCCTCCTTTGACCCCTCTGAATCTTCTGACTCCTCCGAACCTCTTGACTCCTCTCCTCTGACCCTTATGAAATCTATTAACTCCTCTCCTCCGACCCCTTTGAATCTTCTAACTCCCTCCTTTGACCCCTTTGAATCTTCTAACTCCCTCCTTTGACCCCTCTGAATCTTCTGACTCCTCTCCCCTAACTCCTCCGAACCTCTTGACTCCTCTCCTGACCCTTCTAAATCTTTTGACTCTGCTGCATTTGACTCCTCCAACTCCTCTGCTTCATCTGACTCCTCTGCTTTATCTGCTTCCTCAGCTTCCTCAGCTTCCTCTAGTTCCTCAGACCCCTCTGATTCCTCTCCTCTGATTCGTCCCCTCTGATTCCTCTCCTCTGATTCGTCTCCTCTGATTCCTCTTCTCTGATTCTTATCGTCTAACTCCTCTTCTCTACTTCCTCCCCTTTGACTCTTTTGATTACTCTGACTTCTCTCTAACTTTCCTAACTAATCTGACTTTTTTTGACTCCTATGCCTCCTTTGACCCCGTTGATGACTCTACCCATCCGACAACCCTCTCCATTGGATCGTACATCATCGGTACCTCTTTTGGAGATCAGCATGGTCCCACCATCTCCGCACATGGGATACATTCTGGCTACCTCTCATAGCGGCGGATGGGTTCTTGAGACTAACCTGGCATATAGTAATAGGATGGGGCTGCCACAATGCATCAGATGCAGGCACGAATGCATGGGAAAGTAGCCAATGGCTGGGTTTACTTTCTTGGCTAGGTTTACCCAAGGATGGTCGATGGCCCAGAATTCTAATTGACATGCCTCTAATTTTGATAGCATCCAAGAGCTACCGTCTACTTGGCCTCCAATTTGATTGGCTCTAAACTAACTTGAGAGTCCGCAGTTGTTGTGAGAGCCACTGCATGTGCATTGCATTACTAATTTGTTAATGTGCGGACCTCCTAAAGTTAGGCTCAAGGGGGCAAAATCCCTGCTATGGTGGATTCACTGCACAATCACTACTCTGGAGTTGCTACTATGAAATCCTTAAAAAAATGATAGAAAAAAAACAAAACACTTTAATACTCATAATCGTCATTTTTTAAATTTTACCATCTTGCTAACTTCCTTGCGGGTCACTTCTTTTCTTCTCTCCTCATCACAGAGGATGATGAGCACTCTAGTGGTGGGCTACTTGTAGCCACCAATGGAGCCCACAGTGGACCAACTCATAAGAACGAGCCACGCAAGTGCATTCTATCAACATTGAAGGCACTGCACTAACACGTGCCACTCTAATAGCATCTCCCAGGGATAGGAGATTCCACTAAAGGTGCCACACTGCTATCAACATTGAATGCACTGCACTAACACTTGCCACTCTAATAACATCTCCCAGGGATAGGAGATTCCACTAAAGGTGCTTGCTCTCCCTCTTCGATTCTACGACATTATTCCTGCATGCCTCTTCTTATACCTTTTTAGTCTATGTTCTACAGTCAGTTGTATTCGACTGAGATGTGCACCATCCCCCTCATTGTGACCTTTGCTAAGTGTGTGTGGTACAGTGATGAACGGACCTGTATAATAGTGTTCTCAGAGTATTGCAAGTGTTTTTGTTCTCTTTGCACTCTTGTCTTCTTGTGTAGTGTTCCTCTCCATTCTGTCTATCTTCTGCATCTGTTGTGAGTATCGCAGACTCCGGATATATTATCTAGAGAGAGCCCATTAGTGTGCCGGGAAACCAACCCTACTACAATGATTGGATTGAAGATTTTGTTGAGGGGTAGATGTATTCTTAGTGTAAATGTTACATGTCTTTGATCCTCCAAAGGGACGAAGAAACTAGTCTATAAATAAAAATATTAATAGCAAATGGGATCCTAATTGGTGTGGGGACCATTGTGTGTAATTGCTCTCTTTGTTTTGCATAATCACATGCAAGGTTACAATATTTATTGAGGTTAGTGGAGATTCTATGGCTGTAAGTAAGGGGAGAAGAGAGGTAGAGGTCTCGAGGAGCATTGACAAGCAAGCCCTATGCATACATCTTTTTGGTTTTGCAGGCTGTCAGAGGACTTTGTAGTGCTTGACTTGCTTTACTTCCCATGTAATTTTATATATATCAAGAACAATTAGGTTCTCTTTGATCATGATCAAACTGATAACCTATGAAGTAAAAAGGGTAAGTCTTTAAATTCTTGTTGGAGCTGTTACAGTTGAAACATTTGGAGAAGATTGAAATGATTTAGTCGACTTGCAAGGTTGAGAAGCCATTTGTTATAGAGGGTCAGAGACTATTTGGACAAGATCATTAGGCTTGTTAACCACACTGGTTAACATCATTTTCAAATGTGGTTACACTTCTTGTTAATCATTACCGTGCTAAGCACTTTATGAAAAAGATATATGGCATGACCGAGCTTACGACGTGTAATGCCGATCTCACGGGAATGAGCCTAGATGTACATAGAGCTAGGAAGTTAGTTTTGGGCCCCCAATTGTAAATGGGTGGTTGGTCATTGTAAAGTGACCTCACGCATATAAATGATTTATGAAATATGAAAAGAGATAATCTCATTATCATAATTGAGTTTTGCCTCCTCTCTCTCTCTCTCTCTCGGATATGGTGGTAGGCTTGTATTGGTTAATGCATGCTTGCTTGATTGTGGTATGTACATGTAGGTGAGGATTATTATCTTGCCTTCTCTTCTCCCTCTTCTTGTCTTCTTCTTGAGATCCCTCTTGCATACACAAAGGCATGGAGTAGAGGTGGAGCTTTCTATAGCTCCCTTCCTCTTTGCTATCTGGCTAGCTTGTGGAAGCTCCATTTGAGTGACACAAGTGGAGGTGGAGTGAGCTCCTAGTAGCCTCACTTCACGGAGTTAACCCTCATTAGGGTTGGCTAAGTGTTAGTCTCTGAACCGACCCTTGCATGGTCTGTCTTCTCTTCTTCTCTCCCTCTCTTGTGCAAGGTAGCATGTTGATTTGGTTAACATATTTGGCACCATTATTGGGGATGGGCATTTATTAGCTTAAGGTCCTCCACACTCTATCACTTGCCAGAGTCATTACATAGCCCGGTTAGAATGCAAATCCGCCCGGTGGTTGTATGTTTGATATGTTTGTTTGTTTGTTTGATCATGTCTACTTCAACCATAGAGTTCAATGGAGCATAAGGAGCTTGGGAGTCTTCATCGGAAGTGGGAGACACAAGTAAGTGCCTAACTTTGCCCTTGAAGTTCATGAATTTTTGTTTTCTTCAGCATTTGTCAAAACTTGCATAAGTAGTTTGATCCCTTAATTAGTGTTAGGTAAAAAGGCTTTGCTAAGCATTCTAGGTAGCATTGGGTAGCTAGGGACTAGCTCAAGCCACTCGCAAAAAGAAAAACATAAAAAATCATCAAGGAGGACCCAAAATATGAGAAATCTCAAGAGAAGGATAGGTGCATTTTTTTGGCTCTACCTATCTTCTAAGAAGAGTATGGCCGTACACTTCTTAGAGCCATGGTCATTCCTTCTTCACGATTGTACCTTCCTTTTGGGTAAATCTTTCCAAATCTACTTCATTAATATGAACAGGGGGCATTCAAGGAGAATAAATTGCATTTACAAGGGCATAAAGAGCATTAAAAAGGGATACAGAAAGGGTATGGATGTATTGTCAGGAGAATATTAGTGGGTGGCTATCAAAGGACACATCGTCCCTGCACAATTAAGAGATCTGCCTAACCCAACAAGCATACCGCTATACCTTTCCAAGAGTATGCCCATTCCTTCCTCAAAGTGTATGATCGTTCCTTCTACCCAGCCACCATGACCATGTCCTTCTCAAGCACACGCCCATGTCCTTCTCAAGCACACGCCCATGTCTTCCTTGAAGCACCCGTACCTTAACCAAAGTACGGCCGTACCTTCACTAAAAAAAATTAGTTCAAAGGGGGATCTTGTACTACCACCTCCCACATTCATGCATTTACGCTCGAGAAAATTGGTGCGAAAAAACTCTTGCTCCCTTGCTTGTAAGATCATACCCTTTGGTCAACACAGCATGGAGCCAAATGGTGTTGGTCTTTGACAGCACCAGTGAGAGTGAGGAGCATCCTAGCATGGGGCATGCTACCCTTGACTTAAAGATAGGAGGACTGGTAGCCTAGCTCATGGATAGACGACCTACCTTGGAGCAAGACCCAAAGTCCCCTACACATTCACAAGAGAAGTCTTGCTTTGAGACTTCAAAACGTTATCTTGGAAATGTACAATCAGACAATCTACATCCCAGGGATAGAGGCATGAAATGCCAGCCCAAAAGAGAGCCCACATCGGCTCTAGACCATAGATCGAAAATAGGGCAAAGCGAAAGTGATCCAACCCAGACCAATCTACCAATTTGGGAGCTGGCAAGGTTTGAGATAGAGCACGGGCTTGAGCAGCCCTTTGCTGATAGCAGTTTGTGGCAGTATGTGCAATAGAGGGTGGGGTGGGGTCATAGATGTGGACACTCTATGCTAGGATGGTTAGCTTGACAAATCGGGCACCATACTAGCTCCCTCTTTGGGTAGAGATGGGGTTGGCCAACCCAATGTCGCCCTTGACAACCGGTTCTCCAATGCTGGGTCATTTGCTGCATTAATGTAGCGGCCAACTACTCAACTTGTTGCCTAAAGGTGGACTCCTTGCTCTTTCCTTCAGATGTGGTGCTAGTGTTCTTGAATGAGCCTTTTGATGTACCCTCATGGAGTTCTTGGGAACATGTTCCCTTGAAGTTATCCTCGAAGTCCATAGAACTCTTGCAACATTGCTTGTTGAAGGAGGTATGGGCCAAGGCATACAAAGAATTGTGTAGGAGTACATCCTCTAGGCCTTCCATAAATCTCCCGATTAGCCTCATTAGAGAACTTGTCTCTGGCACTACAACCGGAGTGGAGATATCTGACCCTGTTGATGTAATCTTAGATGGTTTCACCGTCATTTTGTTTAACATTATGTAGCTAGTCATTAGGACTCCATCTAGTTCCTTGAGGAGAATATCCAACCTTGAAGGCCTCTTTCAAGGCTTCAAAGGTGGCCTTGTCTTCTGTTTTCAAGGATCTAAACCATTGGTCAACTTTACCATCTAGGGTGAGGCCAAAGGCACTCACCTTAACTTGGTCATCCACATGGTGGCCGAACGCTTCGCAGATCCGGTTAAACATCTCTAAGTGCGGTGTGGGATCTCCAATCCCATATCGAACTTAGTGATTATTTTAGAGATGTTTGTGGGTTTTTTCCACTCTAGTTTGGGTCCTTTTATTGGTTGAGCTAGTGTTGGAGGTGTGATACTAGCAACCAACCCCCTCCCTATTTCCATGGCTATTCTCAACATTTTAGGTGTTAGCCCGCGGGTGCTGTTTGGGGAACAATGGGTGGAGGAGCTGGGCCAGGGGGATAGTAGATCATTAGGAGTCCTTGTCTCATGGGAGGATTGGGCTGTGCCTTATGTGGCCCCATCCCATATGGTATCTTGTATATGGTCCCCAAGGTGGGTATTGTTGGTATACTAGTGGCCCAGGCTGATATGATGGGGGTGTATAGGCCCTTTCTCTTTAATACAATGTTTTGGGCCCTTGGAGAGCTTGAGCTAGCCTTGGGTTTAGTATTGGTCTCTAGGCTTGGTGGTATGAATCAGCCACCCCTGAGGGTGGGCATGGCCCCTTAAGACTAGTGATGAGTTTGGGTTTGATGACTCTCACTTAGCCCTATTTCCACTCTAGGACCTAGAGGCAACATGGGCTCTCTTTCCTATTGGTTTACCATACTTCACACCCTAGGATGTGGCTCATCTGATTGTGTGTTTCCCAAGATAAAGTTCATCTGACTGGGATGTGGCTCATCTGACTGTGTGTTTCCCAAGATAAAGTTCCAAAGTCTTAAAGCAAGGCTTCTCTGTGAATGTGTAGGAGAGGTAGGTTCTTACTCCTAGACATAGGTAGTCTAGCCATACACTGAGCCTCTAGTTCTCTTATCTCAAGGTCAGGAGTAGCTTGTCCTGTGCTGGAATGATCTTCACTCTCACTTGTGTTGTAAAAGACTAGCATCATTTGGCTCCAAGCTATGTTGACCAATGGGTTTGACCTTATGAGCAAGAGAGATTTCGGAGAGTTTATAGCATCAAAAGGAGGGTTGTTTTGCACCAATTTTCCTAAGCGTAGGTGCATGAATGTGTGGAACTACAGTGCTGGACCCCCTTGTGAACAATCTTTTTTTTTTTGGGGAATGGTATAGCCGTATGCTTTCAGGATGGTACGGGCATACACTTTGTTGGAGGACACAGATGTATGCTTCTCAGAAAGAAGATGACACAAGCATATGCTTCCCGAAAGACACGGACATGGCTTCAGAAAGGAACAAACATGCGCTTGTGGGTGATGATGAAGGTATGGGCATGGCAAGGTTTCTATGGGTGTATGCATCAGAAGGGAGATGGTATGGGCGTGGCAAATATGACACGGGCATACACTTTTGTGGTGGGGAAAATGAGAAGGAATGGACATGGCAAGGTAGAGGGAACAAGCATGGCAAATTGCCACGGGCGTACACTTTACAGGATGGTACGGGCGTTCACTTCCAATTTTCAGAGATTTTTAATTGGTGCAAGTCTGACAGCCACCTGCAAATATTCTCTGAAAAAGAATTGACCCCTTGTTTAATGATGCAATTTATGCTTAATTAATGTAATTTATTCCCCTTTTCAATGCTCTTTGCCAAATTAATGGCCGGAGATATCAAAAGATATGCCCAAGAGAATGGAACGAGCATGGCAAACTTGCCACGACCATTCACTGTGAAAGGAACGGGCATACACTTCTCAAAATTTCATCCAGAATGCAAATTTCACCCACTCTCCTCGTTTCTTAATTGTTTTTTTGAGTTTTTGTTTTTATGGGGGGCTAAATCTAGTCCCTAGCTGTTACCATATTATAGTAGTGATGTGTGTGAACACACTTAGGACCGCCGGGGCACTTTTTCCCTCACTAGGAGGTTTTTTCCCCCGTGCATTGTATATACGCCCATTATCTTCTAGGGCTTGTTATCTTTCATTTTTGGCACTCATAATACACTACTGTGTTGTGCTCAAGCTTCCTCATCTTCTTGAAGTTGTGTGTGCATTCCTGCAACCCTAATTCCAACAATTGGTATCAGAGCAGGCTTCCTCCTCCCGGGCAGCATCACCGGCACCTGCCGCTTCATCTCCTCCGATTGCAACGAGGTTTCACGAGCGTCTGCAGGTTAGTATATGCCGTGGGAAATCCCGTAGGGCTCGTTCGTTTCAGAATTTTGATCTGAAGTCATTTCGCCCTCCGTTTTTGCATTCCAAGTACTGCGCAGGCAAAATCGTCCTACTGTGCAGATTTTCTGTCAAGATTAAAATCTGCAGGACAGGTGCCCATTCGTCTGTTTTGGGCTGTGCTATATAGCACAGGTCGATTTTATACAGGTTTACCTCTTACAGACAGCATTTACATCTAGTAGTACAGTCATTGGCCATGGCTGACAACAATGATGTATTCCGCATGTTGGCTGCTGAGGATAAGTTGGATGGCATCAACTATCCATTGTGGGCATATATGATGCGACATGTATTGGTAGCAAAGGGGTTATGGAACATTGTGCAGGGTATTGATGCACGTCCTATTGTGGCTGGGAATGCTGCAAACACATCAGAAACAGGTACTGTTGATGATGGTGCAGGCACAAGTGCTGTAGCAGCTGTTCGAGAACCACCACTTTCAGCAGAGCAGATTCGTTGGGATGGTAGAGATGCGCAGGCTCATGCCTTGATTGCGCTGTCTGTCAAACGTACCATTATCCCACATATTCGCTCCTGCAGGACTTCTAAGGATGCTTGGGATGTACTTGCCACATTGTATCAGGCAAGAAATGAGGCTCGTGTTGCTTACCTCCGAAAACAGTTGGAGAGTGAGCATATGAACGAAGGTGATTCTATGGATAGCTTTTTGACAAAGATCAAGGATTTCAAAGAGCAGCTCATTTCTGCAGATGAAATCCTGTCAGACAGTTCACTTGTGCAAACTGTTTTGAATGGTCTACCAGATTCTTATCAGGGTTTTGCTTCCACTCTTCGCTTGATGATGAAAGGCAATCCCAATGCCTTATCATTTGAGGAGTTAGTTTCTGTTTTGCTGCAAGAAGACCAGTCAAGGCAAAACAGGAATATTATGCGTGTCGCAGATCAAGCTTTCGTTGCTAGTCAGAGAAGCGGGAAAGGTAAAGCTGGCTTTTCTTCTAGTAAGCAAAAATCTGCAAATGCTGCGCAACCAAAGAAGGAAGACAAAGATGAGAAGAAGGGTGACAAACAGAAGACATTTTGCAAGTACTGTAAGGGAAATGATCATGTCATCAAAGCGTGTCCTAAGCTGGCTGCGAAAGAGGCTAAGAAGAAAGAGGCTGGTATGGCTGTTGCAGATGCCTCTCCTTCTAACAATGAATCTGCTAATGTTGTGCTAGATACAGAATGGGCATTCAATGCGCAGTGCAGTTATGACCCATCTTTGCATGACACATGTATGTCTGCAGTAGATTCAGATGTATGGTACTTTGACAGTGGTGCCACTAAGCATATCACCTCGCAGCGCAGTTTATTCACTTTCCTTGAGTCTGCTCCCACAGGGAATACTGTCACTTGTGCCAATAACTCCTCTTATCCCGTTGAAGGAGTTGGACAGATTGTGCTGAATGTTGCAAATGGCAACACCTTTACACTTTTTGATGCATTGTATGTGCCAGGGATCAAAAAGAATCTGCTGTCAGTCTCCGCATTTGCCAAAACAGGTTTGGTTGTAAAATTTGTGGATGACAGATGTACTGTTCATGATCTCTCTTGTGGTGACATCATTGTAGCATCTGGTTCACTATGTCGAGGGCTGTATAAGCTCAATATGGATGGCAAATGTGTAGAGGATTCAGCATGTGCTATTATGGATACGCAGGCTATTTCAAATGCAAAACTGTGGCATGCACGTTTTGGTCATCTGAATTTTGCAAGTTTGCTGCGCCTGCAGAAATCTGAAATGGTGTCTTCTTTGCCTAAGCTTGAGGCACCTGTCAAGCATGTTTGTGAGGGCTGCATATTGGGTAAAATGCAGCGTGCTTCCTTTCCCAAAGATGGATCAGTGAGAGCTGAACGCAGATTGCAGCTTGTTCACAGTGATGTTTGTGGTCCCATGCAAACTCCATCATTTGGAAACTACCTTTACTTCGTGACTTTCATTGATGATTTTACCAGGCATGCATGGGTATATCCTTTGAAGGCAAAGTCCGAAGTGTTTTTGTGCTTCAAACAGTTTTTGGTTATGGCTGAAAATGTGTCAGAAAGTAAGATGGGCACCCTCCGTTCAGATCGAGGGGGGGAGTATATGTCTTCAGAATTTAATGCATTTCTGGCTGAGCGTGGGATAAAACACCAATGTACAGTGCCGTATACACCACAGCAAAATGGTGTGGCTGAGAGAAAAAACAGGTCTCTCATGGAAATGGCAAGATGTATGGTTAAGAGTCAAAGTCTACCACATGGTTTTTGGCTTGAGGCTGTCATGTGTGCCACTTATGTACTAAACAGGTGTCCCACCAAAGCATTACAGGTTGTCACTCCATATGAGGCTTGGCATAGCCGCAAGCCATCTGTTGGCCATTTACGTGTTTTTGGTTGCCTGGCATATGCATTAGTGCCTGTGCAACATCGCAGAAAATTGGATGACAAAGCTGTCAAATGTATTTTTGTTGGATATAGTGCTGAGAGCAAAGGCTATCGTTTGTATCATCCACAGACAAAGCGCATTTTGGTTAGCCGTGATGTTGTATTTGTGGAAGATGCAGTTCAGCCCTTGGTTTCATGTACTAAGGAGACAGATATCAGCTCACGTGATGTCTATGATACATTGTTGCCTCTTTTCAGTGGTGCACAGTCAAGTGCAATACCTCATGAGGCAATTTTTCAGCCTATGCAGGTTTTAAATGATGGCACAGATCAGCCTATATCTGATGCAGATGTGCATGATGCACTTGAAGATGAGAGACAAGAGATTGAGGGCTCTAGGAACATGCCTAGATGGCTGGTGCAGACTTTGCGTGACAGCAAGTTGGATGCCCCTTTGTCTAGTCGCACTCGTTCTGGCTCTCATGGTGCCTCTTATGCGTCAGATTGTTATGCATTGGCTGTTTCTAGTATGTGCGATGAAAGTGAGCCTGTTTCATTTGATGAGGCACAAAGTTCAGAAAATTGGATGGCTGCTATGCAAGAAGAATACGATGCTATTATGAAGAATAGTACATGGTCTTTATGTGACTTGCCCCCTGGCAAGAAGGCCATTGGCACTAAGTGGGTATACAAATTGAAGCGTAAGCCTGATGGCACAGTGGATCGCCATAAGGCTAGGCTTGTTGCAAAAGGTTATGCTCAAGAGAAGGGCATTGATTTTGATGAGACTTTTGCTCCCACATGTCGTATGACCACTGTTCGTAGCATCTGTGCATTAGCAGCTCATAATGGTTGGAATGTACATCAGCTGGACATAAAGACTGCGTTCTTAAATGGAGATTTGCATGAGGAGGTGTATGTATCGCAGCCTCGTGGTTTTGTTCAAAGAGGGCAGGAAAACAAAGTGTGCAGGTTAAAAAAGGCTTTATATGGTTTAAAGCAAGCTCCACGAGCTTGGTATGAAAAAATACATGCATATTTGACTGCACATGGGTTTCAGAATAGTCCAACAGAAAGCACTTTGTATGTTAAACGTGTGGATGGTGTACATCTAATCATTGCTCTCTATGTCGATGACATGCTGCTCACAGGACCAAATGAGAGTCATATTGCTGATTTTAAGGCTGATTTGAATGCCTCTTTTGAGATGTCAGATTTGGGGCATTTGCATCATTATTTGGGGATACAATTTAAGCAGTGTGATGGAGGTATTGCTTTGTGTCAGACAAAGTATATTGAAACATTGTTGCGGAGATTTGGCCTTGAAGACTGCAAGCCTATTGCTACTCCAATGGAGACAGGTTTGAAGTTGAGTCTTCATGATGCTGGAGATCACTTTGATGTCACACTCTATCAGACAGCTGTTGGTTGCCTCATTTATGTATGCATTACGAGGCCAGACATTCAGTTTGCAGTCTCACAGGTGAGCAGATTTATGCATAGCCCAGGCATTAAGCATTGGCAGGCAGTGAAGCGTATCTTTCGCTATTTGAGTGGTACTCGGCATCTTGGGTTGTTTTATCCCAAGGGGGGATCATTGCCGCCAGATTTACATGTTTTTTCAGATTCTGACTGGGCTGGTTGTTATGACACACGCGTGTCCACGAGTGGTTTTTGCTTCATGCTTGGAAGCTCATGCATATCATGGTTGAGCAAGAAGCAGCCTACTGTGGCCACTTCTAGTTGTGAAGCTGAGTACAGGGCAGCTTTCACAGCTACGGTTGAGTGTGTGCGGCTCAGACGCCTTATGGCTGATTTGGGTGTTGGGCAGCCATCTGCCACCACCATCTTCACTGACAGTCAGAGCGCATTGGCAGTTGCGCGGAACCCAGTGTTCCATGCTCGTACGAAGCACATTGAGGTGCACTACCATTATGTCAGGGAGAGACTCTCTGCAGGAGAGATCAGTTTGGCTTATGTGCCAACACAGGATAACCTTGCAGACCTTTTCACAAAGGCTCTGCCTCGTGAGAAGTTCGAAGCTTTTCGCAAAGCTTTGGGCTTACTCCCTTTTGTGGATTCGTCCACATAGCTAGACACTTCCCTATACATGAGTGCTAGCTCTTGTTCACCGCATCACTCCAGGGGGGATTTGTTACCATATTATAGTAGTGATGTGTGTGAACACACTTAGGACCGCCGGGGCACTTTTTCCCTCACTAGGAGGTTTTTTCCCCCGTGCATTGTATATACGCCCATTATCTTCTAGGGCTTGTTATCTTTCATTTTTGGCACTCATAATACACTACTGTGTTGTGCTCAAGCTTCCTCATCTTCTTGAAGTTGTGTGTGCATTCCTGCAACCCTAATTCCAACACTAGCTACCTATTGATACCTAGAATGCATAAAGAAACCTAATAAGTTGAGATTAATCAGATGATTAAGATATTGGTGCAAACTTAACAAAAGTAGAACAAAAATAAAAAATTATATGAATGTCAAGAGCAAAAATCAAACACCTAATTATGTCTCCCGCATTTGATGAAGAATTTAATGCTCCAATGCTCCATTAATCTCCATAGCTCCATTGAACAAAATCAACAAACAAGCAACAAGCTCAAACAACATGCAACACCCAGTGGATTTGCACTTCAACCGGGCGAGCAAATGAAATGTGTGGAGGATCCTAAACTAAGTTCTCTCCCTCATAGCGGTGCTAAAGATGTTAACCTAAACATACTACCTTGC